>NW_006408537.1:23345921-23350579 GCF_000296735.1 Chrysochloris asiatica | reverse complement strand
TGAAAGTACCATGGACTGCCAAAAGAACAAACCAAGCTGTACTGGAAGAAGTACAGCCAGAATACTCCTTGGAAGCTAGTATTCCCATACTTCATCTCTCATACTTCGGATGTGTTATCAAGAAGTACCAGTCCCTGGAGAAGGATATCATGCTTGGTAAAGTAGAGGGTCAGAGAAAAAGAGGAAGACCCCCAATGAGACTAACTGGCACAGTAGTAGTATCAATGGGCTCAAACGTAGCAACAACTGTGAAGTTGGCACAGGATCGGGCCAGTGTTTTGTTCTGTCATGCATAGGGTCCCTATGAGTTAGTACCTACTAGACAGACCCTAACAACAACAGTAACATAGGGCCTCTTAAAGAGAGTTTAAGCCTCTTAAAGAGAGTTTAAGCTTCATGATTTGGAGATGCTATTAAAGTCTTAAAAGTATAATGTCTATATCCTATCCTTATTGTTATCCATTTCCAACTCTATATATTCTTCATCTAGTTGTAGAGCATCTTAAGACAAGAAAATGGTACCAGCACATGACCAGGAAAAGCAGTAGTAGCTACTGGCATATACTTATCCTTTGTTTTATAGCCCAGATAAGAAATAAAATAAATGAATGTAGGATGGATGTTCTCCCATGTAAACCCACATAATTCACAATAAAAACTAAACTAAAATAAAAAAGAACAAAGTAATACTATCCTTTCAACTTCCATTTGTTTCATTACTATTATTTTGGATTACTGACTGTATCAAACATATATGGAAACCAATTAGCTGTCAAGAAATTTCACTTGCTTTATGATTACTAGAATATGTAACATTATATCAAAGTTCTCCTTTCCTCTAAATATTTGAAAATACTTGACCTGGCCCATCAGCTCCCTTCTGAAATGAATTATAATGATCTTAACACAACTAGAGGCTATTTACTAACATTCTGAAATTGTGCTATTCAAAATGTAGTTACAAAGCTGCAATGAGATAAAATGAATAAATAATATCATAATCAATGGTACATTATTTATTTCATCTGATTTTTAAAAAACAAAACAAGACTTTGTCAATGAGAACAGCAACACATTAATTTTACATTCTGGCAAAAGTTTCTTAACACTTTTCAGACCAGTAACAAACAGTTTGCAGATGAGCTTCTCTTAAGTGTTGTTTTCAGGTGCCTTTGAGTCAGTTCCAATTCATAGTGACTCTTTTGTACAACAGAATGAAACACTACTGGGTATTGCACATCTTCACAGTTGTTGCTATGCTAGAGTCCATTGCTGCTGCTGCCACATCAATCCATTTCATTGGGGATCTTCCTCTTTTTTGCTGACCCTCCATTTTATCAGGCATAATATCCTTCTCCAGGGACTGTTTCTTTCTTATAGCATGTCTGAAGTATGAGACACAAAGTCTGGACATCCTGGCTTCTAAGAAACATTCTGGTTGCACTGCTTCCAACACAAATTTGTATGTTCTGGTAGTCCATGGTATTTTCAATATTCTCCTCCAATACCATAACTCAAATGCATCAATTCTACGGTCTTCCTTATTCACTGTTTTACTTTCACATGTATGTGAGGTGATTGACAATACCATGGTTTGGGTCAGGTGCATCTCAGCCCTCAAAATATCTTTGCTCTCGAAAACTAAGTGATCTTGTGCATCAGATTTGCCTACTGCAATTTCTTGACAGCTGCTTCCATGAGAGGTGGCTGTAATCCAAAAAAAACCAAGTCTTTGACAACTTCAATCATGTCTCCATTTATCATATTATTTATTGGTCCAAGGAGCTTTGGTAGCATAGTGGTTATGAAATCGGCTGCTAACCTCAATGTCAGCGGTTTGAAACTACCATGTGTTCTGCGGGAGAAAGACAAGGCTTTCTGCTCCTGTTAAGATTTACAGCCTTAGAAACCCTGTGCAGGGTCACTATGAGTTGGAACCAACCCTAAGGCACACCACCTTCACCCTTCATTGATTAGTCCAGTTGTGAGAAATTCTGTTTTCTTGCCAATGATCTGCAATCCATGTAGAAGGCTGTAGTCTTTGATCTTCATCAGTAAGAATGTTAACTGCTCTTGGATTCTAGCAAACAAGGTTGTATTATCTGAATATATATCACAGGTTGTTAATGAATCTTCCTCCAATCCTAATGTCATACTCATCTTCATATAATCCAGCTTTTCAGATGATTTGCTCAGCATACAGAATGAATAAGCAAGGTGAAAGAATACAGTACTGGCACACAGCTTTCCTGATTTTAAACCTTCAGTGTCCTCTTGTTCTGTTTGAACAACTGATCTTGTTTCTACATATAGGTTCCTCATGAGCAACTGATCTTGGTCTACATGCAGGTTCCCCATGAGCACAACTAAGTGTTCTGGAATACTTATATTCTTCCAATATTATCATTAGCTTCTCATGATCCACACAGTGAAAAGTCTTTGTATAAGTCAATAAAGTACAAGATATTTCTGTTTCTGGTATTGTCTGCTTTCAGCCAAGATCCACCTGATGTCAGCAATGATATCTCTTGTTTCATGTCTTTTGAATCCATCTTGAGTTTCTGGCAGTTCACTGTCAATGTACTGTTGAAGTCAGTTTTGAGATATCTTCAGCAAAATTTTACTAGCATATGGTATTGATATTTTTCAGTGCTATCCTTATTCCATTGGTATTGTCATAATTCTACAAGATGTTCTAACAATTCTGCAGTGCTCTGTCTCCACAGAGAAAATTACTTTCCTAGTATGGCCCTGTGGAGTCCTGGTGTGGCACTATAGAATAAGCACTCGACCACGAGATGTTTCAACCTCAAAGTTGGTAGTTCAAATCCACTAGCCACTCCTTGGAAACCATATACAGAGTTGCTATGAGTCAGAACTGATTCAATGGCATTTAACAACAAGAAGTGTGGCCCTGTAGGATAATCAATGGATCAGAAAGATGTTTGAACCTTAAGATCGGCAGTTCAAACTCACCTGTTGCTCCTTGGTAACCCAAAATAAGGTCGATATTAGTTGGAACCAATTCATTGGCACTAGCATAGTGGTTATGAATCGGGCTGCTAACCTCAGGGTCAGCAGTTCAAAACTACTTGCTGTTCCACAGGAGAAAGATGAGGCTTTCTGCTCCCATAAAGATTTACAGCCTCGGAAAATCTATACAGGGTTGCTGTGAGTCGGCACATAACACCAACAACAGTTTGAACCCATATTTAAATTGATATAGCTTCAACTTAATCCCAATGTCTTATCCTTTATGAAGATGAAAATACATGTTTAAATAACATTTCTTCCCTATATATTTCAAAGACAATAAATTAGTCTCTTCCCCTTTGTAGCTTTCTGACACATGTATAAGGAAGCTTCAAAAAGTTTGTGGAAAAATTCCATTATCTATCAATTCTGTTATCCCATGAACGTTTTGAAGTCCTGCAATACTTTGAAAAAAGTCATGTGGGAAGCAAAAAACACTGGACTGTGAATCACAAGGTTAGCAGCTCAAATCCACCAGCTGCTCCTCAGAAACCCTCAGCAGGGTTGCTATGAGTCTGAACGGATTTGATGGCACATAACAACCATATTGCAATCAGATCCTTCAACTATAATAAAAATCTTGTGTAAATTTTCCGAGACTATAAATCTTCATGAGAGCAGATAGCCTCATCTTGCTCCCATGGAGTGGCTGATGGGTTTGCTTACTTATAAGACAGACATCCATATACTACCTAGCAACATCATTATGATCAATGCTTTAGAATCTATATTTTGTGTTCAAAATTACAAATCCATGATATAAACAATATTACATGGTAATAAATTAAGATGAAAATAAATCTAGTTTATTTTCAGAGTACTGATATCTCAGCTTTTTACCATTAAATGAAAATAATTTAATTAGTATAAGAATCAGTCATTTTCACTTGAGTGGGATAGAAATGAATGTCGGGAAACACGATCACAAAAAACTTGTAAGCCTGTCTTCAGCCTATAACTGATTGGAGTACCTAAAAGGGGTTCTACAACTTGCCCAGCGAAATAGGCCTCTTGCACAGCCTTTGCAGTATATAGGACCTTAGTTGGAATCCTGAGCCCCATCCAGAACCTTCTGAGGTGGGACATTCCCACTAGAAAGGATATGAAGAACAGCCTGGAACAGCTAGAACAACAGAAGATACATCTTCAAAGAAATATCAGCAGGACGAACTCAAAACAAAAATGGCAGTATGACTGACTACTACAAGAATAAGCAAGTTGTCTGCCGGGAAGCCATCAGGGCAAGCAATCAAGTCCCTTCAAGACGTATTTCCTCTAAGACTGGAACTCAATGGGAATATATGAGTAGGCATATAAGCTTGCTGGCGACCACACTGGTTAGTCTACTGGTGAGTGGAAAAGGGGGAAAGGCAGCAATGAAGACATGGGCTGAGTTCAACCACGTTCCATAGACTCCTGTTGACCTGGAGATGAGAGAGAAGAGGAAGGGCTTGGTTGGTCCACAGTGTGGTGAGACCTGGGGACACCTGAGCCTATGGACAAGGACAAAGCCACGGAGGGCTAGAGCTGAGAGTAAAGCATCCAGCTGATACAAAAACACTCAAACTTGCAGAAAGTACCCATTTGACCTAGCCTTAATGGCTTGATAATCAGAACTCAACTAG
>NW_006408537.1:23341040-23344035 GCF_000296735.1 Chrysochloris asiatica | reverse complement strand
GAGGTGGGTCCCCGACAAGAAAAGAATTGCCTCATAGGGTTTTCAAGGTTGCAGTCTTTACAGGAGCAGACTGTCTCATCTTTCTCTCACGGAGCAGCAGCTGATGGATGTCAACTGCTGAACTTTTTAACTAGTAATCAAAAGCTTAACCACTGTGTCAACAGTGTGCCTTCCAAAGAGTCTAGCAAATACATTATTTTAAAATTCTTAGTCCAACATGCTAGAGGATGAGAGGATAAGGGGAAGAGAACTGAGGAGGCCCCAGGCAAGGTCATCACTGGCTAACAAGTCTACAGCTGACCCATCAGCTGACTCCACATACTTGAGGAAGCCTAACTGAGGTCAGACTAGCAGGCCCCAACTTGTAAACTCCCAAGAAGCAGTAAGTGGTTGGTGTTTTACCCATAGTGTCCTGACTTTCCTCTATTCTCTCGAAAACCAGGGACGCTATATATAGGTAAGTTGTGACATTGTTGTAAACAATTCTTAACTGTGTGAAAGTCACTTAAAACAACACTGGTTTGGTCAATAAATTATATGGCTAACCTAATAAAATAGTCACGCTCAATGTTCTTTTTTTCCAACTTGGATTATTTTAACAGTTTGTAAGCTACATAAATTTTAAAACTGATATTTTACAAAGCTACAAAGTAAGTTTGAACTGCAAGGTTGATAGTTCAAGCTCACCAGCCACTCCTTGGAAACCTTGTAACGAACGAGTTGCTATAAGTTGGAACCAATTCAAAGGCGCTTAACAACTGCCACAGAGTCTGGACTCACAACAATCCTATATGACACAGCAGAAATGCTCCTTAGGGTTTCTGCGACTGTAAATCTTCATAAGAGCAGAGAGCCTCATCATTCTCCCATGGAGTGGCTGCTGGGTTTGAACCGCCAACATGAGGTTAACAGCCCAATGCTTAATCTACTATGTCATCAGGGTTCCTCAGATAGTTTATTATGTCCTTTTAATCCTACTTAAATCCAGATAGTTTTAGGAAATTAACTATTATCCTAATTAAGGTAGAATTTTAAATATGGCAGTATATATGATATTTCCCAGTTTTAGGCACAATATATTTTAAGTTGTTAAAAAAGGACTGTAAGGTGTGAAAAAGCAACTCTGTTGAATAAGAATGCTATAATAAACAGATATAAAATGAATGTATACAAAATGTCTCAAATGAAAAAATAACCATGTAGAAAATTAAATATAACAATATATATAAATCTGAAAAAAAATAGAGGTATAATCAAATTATCTATAAAGAATCCAGTAATGTTACAATTATATAAGTTAAGTGATCTATTTTTGTTATTTCATACCTTATTTATTTCCCACTCATATTAAGTAATACACTATATGTTAGAGGACCATCTTAAGCAGAGGAATAAAAAGAAATAAGAATAACTATTGAAGAACAATGTTTTATTAAGCTGCAGTATAAATAATGATGGTATTCCGTAAAGAAAGAAAATCGCAATGGGCCACTAAAACACATTCACACATGTGAATGCTATTGTTGTCAATTGCCGTAGACTTGGTTTTTGACTCATAGTAACCCTGTATAGAGCTCCTGAGCCAGTGGAGTTGAACTAATGACTTTGTGGTTAGCAGTCTAGTGATTATCCTACAGGTGAAAAGAATAGAAAAATAAATAAAATGCATACCATTTTTCTTATTATTGGAAAATGTGACTGTATTTGTTTTGGAGAAAAAAATAAGGAAAGTAGCTAAAAGAATGTGTTTGTGAATTTTAATTTATTCCTTTTCTATCCTTTGTTTCTAAAAACTTTAAGTATTTTCAGTATTGATTATTTATAACATGGTGTCAAGGCACAAATTTGTGAGAGGTAGAATTGTTGCAGTTGGTAGCTACTGTCTGGTCAGTTCTGAAATCAGTGACGCCAAGTAAAACTGATTGAAATAATTCCCAGTCCTGTGTCATCCTTACAATCGTTGTGCCATGCTGGGGGTCCACTGTTGCAGACACTGTGTCAACCCATCTCCTAAAGAGTCTTCCCCTATTTCACTGACACTCTACTTTATCAAGCATGAGGAGCTTCTTTAGGGACTGTTCCCTTCTGAAACATGGCCAAAGTACATGAGATGAAATCTTGGCATCCTGTTTTCCAAGGAGTATTCTGGTTGTAATTCTTCGAAGTCAGATGTGTTCTGGCAGTCCAGGATATATTCAATATTCTTTGTCAACAATGCAATTCAAATGCATCAATTCTTCTCTTGTTGTTCCTTACTCATTGCCCAGATTTCACATGCTTACAAGTGAGGCAAGTGAAAATACCAGGGCTTGAGTCATGCACATTTTAGTTATCAAGATATTATCTTAGCTTTTAACACTTTAAAGGTTTTTTGCTGAAGATTTGACCAATGCAATACATCCTTTGTCTTCTTGGCTGATGCTTCCTGTGGACAAGGAAGATGAAATCCTTGTAACTTTCAGCAAGCAAGGTTCCTTATGAGTATTTAAGGGTTAATAAGTCTTTCTCCAATTCTGATACCACATTCTTCCTCATATAATCTAGTTTTTCAAAGTTTTTATTCAGCATACATATTGAATAAGAATGATGAAAGGATACAACCCTGGCACACTCAGTAAATCACTCAGTATCTCCTTGTTTGATTTCAATGTCTGCCTTGTTCTTTCTATATAGTTTCCACATGAGCACAATTAATTATTCTGGAATTCTTCTTTATAACGTTACCTATAATTTACTATGACCCACAGAGTTGAATAGTTAGCACAGTCAATGAAACACAGGTAAACATCTTTCTGGTATTCTTTGCTTTCAGCCAAGATCCATCTGACATCCTGGATCTTGATGATATCCGTAGTTCCACATCTTCTTCTGAATCTGACTTGAATTTCTAGCAAATGAATTATCTTCAACAAAATTTTACTTGTTTCTTCTGTGAACCCGGGTAAAGACCTGGTTAGCCAGCAGTGTGGCAAGACCTGGGGACTCTTGGGCCCAG
>NW_006408537.1:23327931-23340134 GCF_000296735.1 Chrysochloris asiatica | reverse complement strand
AAAAAAAAAAAAAAAGCACGTTTCAGAATCTCTTATAACACCTATTTTGGTCTTTACTTTCTTTCCTGTCTTTTCAACGACCTTTTGCTTTCTGGTCTTCTTTGGTCATTAGTGTTCAATGCATCAAATCTATTCTTGAGATGGCCCTAAATTCAGGTGGGTTTTATCAAGGTAGTACTTTGTACTTGTTTTCATTGTTTTCAGCTACAATACAACTTGAACTTACAAATGAGCAACTGATGCTTTGTTCTGCAGTTCTGCCTGGCCTTGTTCTAACTGATGATACTGAGCTTTTCCATCTTTTCCTTTCAAATATGTAGTCTATTTTATTCTTGAGTGTTTCATCTGGTAAGGTTCATGTGAATAGTCATTTATTTTGCTGAAATGCGGTATTTGTAATGAATGGGTGGTTGGTCTTGCAAAATTCTATCATTCTGTGTCTGGCATCATTTCTATCACCAAGGCCATTATTTTTCTATCAATCCTTTCTCTTTGTTTCCAAGTTTCATATTACAATCACCAGTAATTATCAGTTCATCTTCATTACATGGTAGACTAATTTGAGACTTCAGAAGTTGGTAAAGATCTTCAATTTCTTCTTCTTCAGCATTAGTGGTTGGTGCATAAATTAGAATGATAGTTGTATTAACTGTTCTATCTTGTAGGCATATATGGATATTATCCTATCACTGACAGCACTATACTTCAAAATATCTCTTGAAATATTCTTTTTGATAATGAATGCCACAAAATTTCTTCAATTTGTCATTCTCGGCATAGTAGAACATATTACTGTCCAATTCAAAATAGCCAATACTGGTCCATTTCAGCTCACTAATGCATAGGATATCAGTCTTCAAGCAATCCATTTCATTTTGACAACATCCAATTTATCTAGATTCATATTTTGTACATCATATATTCCAATTATCAACTGATGTTTGCAGATTTCTTTTTCTCATTTTGAGTCATGTTACATCAGCAAATGAAGGTCCCCAAAGCTCCATCCATGTCATTAAGGTCAACTGTTCTTTGAGGAGGAAATTCTTCCCCATTCATATTTTGAGTGCCTTCCAACCTGAGGAGCTCACATTTTAGCACTATATCAAGCAATGTTCCAGTGCTATTTATAAAGTTTTACTGGCCAAGATTTTTTAAATGGAGATCCCCAGATTTTTCTCACTAGTGTCTGTATTAATCTGAAAGCTCTATTGAATCCTGTCTTCCATATTTGAAATACCAGTGGGCAGTTTCTAGCATCATAGCAACATGCAAGCCAGCCTGTGCTGATAAACTATATATGCATGGTGGGAAGTAAAATTAAAATGATTTTATTAAGATATTGGACTAAGTTTCTGATATTTTTCAGTCTCAAGAATAATGGTGTTCCATTTGAATGATCAGTTATATATTTTTACATTATGTGTTGTTATAGTTTTATAATATAAAGGTCAGAGAATGTTTTATATATGAACAGTACCTTGTAAACGGCAATAACTGATTTTCAGATTATAGGTATGCACTGTTTAATGTCCATTTGGATAATGTCTGACTGCATATACGTTTGTGGTCCCATAAAACTTTTAAGTGTTTTATTTTAAAAAGGGAAAACAGCTCTCCTTTTGTTACTTCCCCCTAATGGTTCTAAAACCCCAAACCCAGACTCTTGCAGTAGTGGATCACAGGTAGGATACAGGCAGGTGAGGCAAAAGACATGGCTCTCAGCTCAGGCTCTCGAGCTTTCTGCAAGCCACAGGGGCTATAGGGCTGGTTACTCCTAGTACACAGGCAAGCTCAACAGCAGGGAAGGCAGGGCTTGCTCCACTGCCTTGCCACTTGCTCCCTCTCTCTCCACTGCCACTGCTGCCACCGGTTTCTCCAGCCTCTGCCAGCAGCTTCAGCAGCTCCAGCAGTAGCAGCAGTGGTAGAAGCATTGGCGATGAGGACAAACATAAGCAGGCTCCCATAAGGTGCTCATACAACGTCCAAATCATATAATGTTCTATTTCATAGAGCATATTATTGATATTAAGCATACTTGTAATCATTTTCCACTAATTTAAGTAAGCAATTTGTTTTCCAGCTTAAACCAGTCTCCAAAGGAAATCTCAACACTGATTTTTTAAGCATTTACCTTTTGGAACGACTCAACGGCACTTAACAACAACCTTTTGGAAAATGAGATTTGAAAAAATGAACCTATAAAATGAAACATATTTTTTCAGTTCTATACCTGCTTGAAATTTTGGTATTGTGTAATCAGTTCAAAATGTGACACTAAAGATATTTAGGGAAGCAAGAAAAGGAAAAACACATGAAAGGACTATTTCTTCACATTCCATTTAATTCTCACTGGGCCATAATTCCACAGCTATTCAAGATGGTACTTATTGACATTACTTTTTTAATATTCAAATGAAATGTGTTATAGTATCACTGAATTTTACATTTCTCACCTTATTCTCTTAAGTAATCATTTCATATATTAGGGAACATATTGGTAAATATTCATTTTTTATTTCCTAATATTTAAATACAAATTAAGCGAATCTGCTTCTATCAAAGCTGACAGCTATTTAGCATAATAGCTAAATACAAACTCTATAATCTTCCTGTGAATTAACTTAAAAAGTAAAGGTAGTAATGACTCAGTAAGTAGCATGAAGAAAGAATTAAATATATCCTCTAAATAGAAATAGAGTAAATTAGATCCTTGAAAATATTCTTACAAATCAACAAATCAAGCCAGATGTCTCCAAACAATGAGACTCTAATATCCCATTCAACTTTATTCCTTCTTGCATTTCCAGTCCCAAGCCAATGCACTATAAAATTTCAGCATTATCCATAATGATAATGTAATAATGATAATTTTGCTCACCACTTGTAAGCAAAAATAAATGTTTATTACTGTAATGCCACTGAGACTTTATGTTTTGTTGTTAGCTGTATTTTGTGATAATAAATAATACATACATTAACTGGTACCTAAAAGTGGTAGTATGCGCCATAATAGAAACTTAAGAATATGTAGCATTGACTTTGAGTCCAAAAATAATAGTTATAGAGGCTACAAAAATATGGAAGAAACTATAGAGGACCAAAAAAATGATAACTCATACAACACTTAGGAACATTTTTGTAAATATGCCCCAGCCTAAAATAAGTTTTAAAATGTAACTAAGAAACTATTGGACTTGAATGAGCTAATTTCCAGGCAGAATGATGAAAATAAGACCTAACTGTAACTAGTTAAAGGAGCTCTAGTTAAACTAGTTAAAGTAGCATAGTGGTTACGAATCGGGCTGCGAGCCGCAAGGTCAACAGTTCAAAACTACCAGCTGTTCTGTGGGAGAAAGATGAGACTTTCTGCTCCGGTAAAGATTTACAGCCTTGGAAACCCTGTGCAGGGTCGCTATGAGTCGGAACCGACTCCACTGCACATAACAACAACAACATGTACAATAAGGTGCATCAAAAAAGAGACTAGCTAAATCAAGAACAGATTGTTTTACAAGCAGAATTCAGAGGGAATGTAGAGGAACCAGGTCTTGCTGAATTAAAAAAAGTAAAACTTTTTATTTTATCCCTAGCCTCTCTCAAGAAGTGCCTGGGGAAAAAAAATCAAATCAAGGGTGTGGCTGTTAAGTTCCTTTGTTAAAACCTCTAAATGAATTAAGGCTCGCTTGACCAAAGGGCATAATTTCAAAGAATTCTGATCCCTACATAGAAGTGATTATATCTAGAAAGCAGGAAAGTCTCTAAAAACAATTGTGGGTGTGGATTTTGGAGCTTATATAGACTACATCAGACACATAAAAAGCCCACAAAGTGTTTGAGTGTTATACTGGCCAAAGAGAATAAGCAGCCTGCATTTCTGCTTGGCTTGTGACTTGCTTCGCTAACAGAACACAGTGGAAGTAATAGTGTGCCAGTTCATGGGGCATTTCATCCTCTGCTTTCATTCTTGAACCTGTGCCTCTGCCATGAGAACAAAATCCTGCTGAGAGATAGGATACCATGTAGAGCACATTATAGAAGAACAGAGCAAAGCTGTTTTTATTTTTTCAACAAGGTGGTAAACAAAGCCAAAAAACAACAGAAAGGCTCTGTTATTCACCTCCTTCTGCTGTTAGTACAGTCTGACTATGATCACTTTTAATACAAAACTTCAGATTTATAGGTTGGGTTACTGTGCCTGTCAACTTTTTCCTATACCTTTGTTTCACCCATCAATCTATTAACATTCTTCACTATGTTTGTAAATGTGTATTGTAATAATAATGATAATTTTATCTTTACTTGAAACTACCAATGGCTACCCATACTCCTAATGCCAACACTTCTTCAAACATTCAAAATTCATAACAAACATAACCTTTCATTTTTTTAACTTCCTTTTCTACTACTATTCTCCTAGAGAATATGTGGCACTGTAGATTAATGTGCCATACTGCAAAGCTGGCTGACCTGCAAGGTCAGTGGTTCAAGCTCACCAGCTGCTCCTCGGAAACCCTATACAGGGTCACTATGGGTCGGAACTGACCCGACGGCACTTAACAACAACAACAACAAATATTCTTAAAAATAATTTTCAGTCCTATTACCAAGATTTTATTCATGTTGCTTTCTCTTACTAAAAGTATGTTCCTTTTATGCTTTGCTTATTCGAGTCCTAATCTTATACTTTGGTACTATATCTCCTATCCTAATATACTAACCCACAATGGTGTTCTTTTCTTTGAATTCCTAAAGTACTTCTCATATATACTTACTGGAACTTCATTATGTATGTTTTGTATGCATATTTTATTTTCCTTCATTATAAAAGAAATTTCAAGAGCATGGCTGAATCTTTAGCACTTTCATTAAAATTTTCAGTGTTCAGCACAGTGAAATTCATAAACACATGCTAAATATATCCAAATTATCATTAAATCCATATGAATAATGTACAAATGTCTACTTAAAAAATAAAATCTGCCCCAGAATTATTTTCATATAACAACTCATTGTTTTATCACTTGTTATATCAGCAAGAACAAAAGTAGTAATTGAATTTCAATAAGACTGTGTATCTTATGTAAGGCATATAGTTTTCCACATTAAGGTACATACCCTCTCTGAAATAAATCCACATTGTAGAACTTGTTTAGCTCCACGGAGAATTCCACCATTGCTTGGACTTCAGTCATTTTTAACTGCTACCCAGGAGACAAATCTGATTATCAGCACCTTGGTTAAAGCAAGAAAAAGTCATGAGAAGCAAAAATATATTTTAAAAAGCCAATTTATAAAACACTAATACTTTAGCAAGTTTTAGAGTATAACATACAGACAAAAAGTAAAATTGAAGCAAATTAATTCAACATACCTAACTCAGCCTAGAAGGCCCTAGTGGCAGTGTTTGTTATATGTTGTTAACTGAAAGGTTGGTGGTTTGAACTCACCATTCACTTGGCCAAAGAAAGATGTGACAGTATACTTCAGTAAAGATTTACAGCCTTGAAAACTCTCGACAGCGATGGGTTTTGGGAGTTGTTTTTATGAGTGTGTGTGGTTTAACTTCACCTAACTCTCCTAAATAGCACTATTCTCTATAATTAAGATTTGTCCCATTAGAATGCTTTTCCTAAGCTTTGTTTCCCTTGATGACTTCTATGTGATAACATAGCAAATTACTAAAAAGAATTTTTTGGTTTACCTTTTGTTGTAAGTTACCAAATTATCTTAGCTCTACATTATATAAAGGAAATGCCAAAGTCAAAAAGAGAATTAATAATCAATAACTCCATTTAATTCACGAAACATTTTTCTATTATATGAAGAAATAGTTCATAAATAACTTTTTATTAAAAAAAAAACTATTTTTTTTCCTCATTACAAAACTGAGTGTTCATTTTCAAAGCGATTTAAAAAAGAAACAAAACAAGTAAAAAAGAAACTACCCACAATTCTATTCATTGAAATATATATTTTGGTATATAGTCTTCATATATGTGCACATTTTATACAATTTTAATAAAAGTATGATATGTATCTTTTATTAACTTGCTTATTTCACTTTTTCATGTACTTCAATTTTCATTATCAATAAATACAGTGTTACAGCAATATTGTCAATTAACTATTACAATGCGAACATATTATAATTTGAATAATCTAATGTTGGTTATTTAGGTGGTTTACATCTTAATCACTATGTTTTAAACAACAAGGTAATGATTATTCTTAATAGTTGTTGTTGGTTAAGTTCCACAGAGGCAGTTCCGATTCATAGTGACCCTGCACACGGTTTCTGAGGCTGTAAATCTTTATGGGAGCAGAAAGCCTCATCTTTCTCCCACGGAATGGCTGGTAGTTTCAAACTGCCGACCTTGAGTTTAGCAGCCCGATTCATAGCCACTACACTACCAGAGCTCCTTATTCTAAACAGTACATGTTTTAAAAAGCAAGTTAGAAAAAGAAAGTGGTAGAAGGAAATTTTCCATGAGTCTCTCATGTTTTTATGTGTCTTGCAAGCATTTTCTTCTGAAGTCCCTTTACAAAAAATTTATATAGTCACTGCCTTAGAAGAAACAGATAGTGTCTCACTCTAGAACAAATTAGATTTGTTTACTGTCCCATATAATAAAGATGAAGTCTCCCTCAAAGACAAAGGTCAAGACGGCTTACTGTCAATAATAAAAGATGCACATTCCCTTTTTTCAGGGTTTCTTCTTATAATAAAATCTACTTAGGGTAGCTATCACCTGGTATTCTTTTAATAGGCTTGAGGAACCAGCACAAATTCCAGTTCTCTGGCTACTACTACTGCTGCCAGTACAAAACATCCTTATCTTTGATTCAGGAGCCTCATGTCTTCTACCAACTTCCATGTCACTGTAGCAAACTAGCTTGTTAGTTTGCAAGTGGAGAAAAAATCTCAGACCTTTCACAGTTCTTCACAGTAATTATCAATATATTTTGATTTAGTATGAATAAATGAAAAAACAAATGAACATATTCTTACCTCTGCTGATCAAAACTTCATTTTAACATTAATAACCAATCTTGTACTTCCAGTAACCGATTCTTGTTAAAAATATACTGTTCCTCCTATGAGAAAAAAATAACATCTCAAAATTGTAGACATAAATTCTACTTTTAGGAAACCTGTTGTTAATAAATGCCATTGAGTTGGTTCCATCTCACAGCTATTCTGTATAGGGTTTCTGAAGAATGGCTGGTGGGTTTGAACTGCCAACCTTGCTATTAGCAGTCCAGTGCTTATCCTATGGCACCACACCAGAATTCCTTAAGAAAGCCTAGGTTTTGGGAAATTGGAAGTCATAAAAAATGAAATGGACTGCATAGAGATCAATATCCTAGGCATTAGTGAGCTGAAATGGGCAAATACCGACCATTTTGAATCAGACAACAATGTTTTACTATGCCAGGAAAACAAATTGAAGAGGAATGATGTCACACGCATCATCAAAAAGAACATCAAGATCCATGTTGAAGTACAATGCTGTCTGTGATAAGACAATATCCATATATCTACAAGGAAGACCACTTAATACGACTATAATTCAAATTTATATACCAACCAATAAAGCCACTGATGATGAAACTTAAGAATTCTACCAACATATTTAAAGTGTCATGGACTGTGACAAGAACAAACAAATCTGTCTTGAAAGAAGTACAACCAGAATACTCTTTAGAAGCAAAGATGGCAAGAATTCGTCTTATTCTTTGGACACATTTTTTTTTTTGGAGGGGGGTAGATTAGTACTTATAGAAGGGCATCATGCTTGGTAAAGAGGAAGGTCAGTGAAAAATAGGAAGACCTCCAATGAGATGGATTGACGCAGTAGCAGCAACAACAGATTCAAACATAACAAGTCTGAGGATGGCACAGGACCAGGCAGTGTTTCATTCTGTTGTGGAAAGGGTCAGTTGAGTTGGAACCGACTTTACGGTACCTAACAGCAACAACAAAAACAGACTTTGATATCAATATTTACTTTTGTATCTTTGTTAAGGATTCATTTCAAAGAACAGTAGTTCATAGAAAAGTACTTTCTAAGTTTGTTGTTGTTGCTGTTAATGCCATTAAGTTAGTTCTGACTCATAGCAATCCTATATAGGGCTTCTAAGAAGTGGCTGGTGGGTTTGAACCGCTGACCTTGTGGTTAGCAGTCTAGTGCTTATATATAATACTGCTGAGTATGGTGGATCTGTAGGGTAAGTATTGAACTTCAAACCACAAGGTTGGCAGTTTGAGTTCCCCAGCCACTCCGTTGAAAAAAGATGAGGCTTTCTGCTCCCACAAAGATTTATGGCTTCGTAAACCCTATACAGGGCCAGTATGAATTGGAACTGACTTAATGGTACTTAACAACAACAAAAAATGAGCTATTTCAAATATTTTTAGGGAAAAGAAAGGGTTGTATTTAAAATATTTAGATAAAAAAGGGTTTTTCACACATTTCAAATATTGCTTAAATTAAAAAAAAAAATAGTATCTTTTGACCTTGGTATAATTATTATAAGTACTAAAATTGTAAGAATAAAGACTATGTTCACTCTTCTACATATATACTTTTTTCTTTTCTCCATCATAATTCTCATCTACAACTTTCATAATTGCTACTTTAAATGTTATTTGTTGTTGCTGTTAAATGCCTTCAAGACAGTTTCGAATCATAGCGACCCTGCATTGGGTTTCCTTTGTGGGAGTCAGAAAACCTCATCTTTCACATGCGGAATGGCTAGTATATTAAAACTGCTGACCTTACAGTTAGCAGCCCAACTCATAACCCACTATGCTATAGGGGCTCCTCTGCCTTAAATTATTCAGATATTTTAAAAGTATTTTATAGAGTTGAAGGAGATATACAACAAAACTCAAAGTTATAAAAAGGACCAGGCTTACTGATCAGAAAGAGACTGAGGAACCCAAGACTGTGGCCTTCGACAACCTTTCCAGTCTGGAAAGGAACTCACCCTCGTGGCCCAATTTTCAGCCAACCAGTAGATAGGTATATAGTGGGGACAACACTAGCAGGATATGCTTTCCGAGCTTTCAAGATCACAAGACAAACATTTACATAGGGGCAAAGTTAAGAAGGGAAGGGAAGGAAAGTGGAATGGAAATAGGAAGCACAGGGAGAAAGTGGGTAACTGTTGTTGAATGGAGGGGGTTGCAATCATTGAGATGAAACCTTCATTCAATTCACAATAAAAAGTTTTTAAAAACGCATTCATTCATTGAAACATTTATTGAAAACTTACTACATGCTAGAAATTGCCAGGGATACAAGGTATACCCAGTAGCTCAAATAGGTCATTAACTATCAGAAATAGACAAATATTTATATATATATATGAGTAATTCATTAAGTTTGCTACTAGAGTTCTAGCTCATATATGCATGGTTTTATTCCACATAAAACATGTTTAAACATATCTCTGAGATTAGTGGACGGCTGCACATAAATTCACTCACTAAAACACTTTTCTTAAGTCTCGTTAAGATGTGTTCAAAACATTTGTTGGTAAGTGCCCTTGAGTCGGTTCTGACTCATAATGACCCTGTGTATGGTGGGTTTCCAAGGAAACCTGGGAGTCTGAATCTCTGACCTTGTGGTTCAAACCAACCTTGCAGTATCCTACAGTGCCACACCAAGACTTAAAACATGTTGTTGTTGTTAGGTGCCATCAAGTTGGTACCGACTCATAGTGACCTTATACACAGCAGAATGAAACACTGCCCAATCCTGGGCCAACCTCACTATCGTTGCCATGCTGGAGCCCAGTGATGCTGCCACTTTGCCAATCCATCTCGCTGGGGGTCTTCCTGTCTTTCTCTGACCCTCCACCCTACCAAACGTTGTTGTTGTTAAGTGCCATCAAGTTAGTACCGACCTACAGCAACCTTATGCACTGTAAAACTAAACACTGCCCGATCCTGGGCCAACCTCACTACTGGTGCCATGCTTGAGTCCATCAATGCTGCCACTTCGCCAATCCATCTCGATGGGGGTCTTCCTCTCTTTCTCTGTCCCTCCACCTTACCAAACATGATATCCTTCTCCAGCGACTGGTCCCTCCTAACAATATGTCCGAAATATGAGAGATGAAGATCCCAACAAAACAATGGTTTCAAAGAGGATCTGCTGGGTTAGTCAAATTAAAGGCAGAGAGATCAGCTCAGAAGGTCATAGAGACTGTTTTTTGAGATTCCAAAGGAGTAATCTTAGAGAGTTCTGGTGTGGCGCTGTAGGATAAGTACTCGACCACAAGGTTGGTTTGAACCACAAGCTCAGCAATTCAAACTCACCAGCCGCTCCTCAGAAACTCTCTAATAGTGTCACTATGAGTCAGAACGGATTCTATGACACTTAAGAACAACAAGAATCTTGATAGATTTTCTCAAAGGACACAGGACTATCACATGGACTTAGTATAAAGTTTGAAGAAAGCTGAAAACTATATTGATGAGAAAAAGGACAGGAAAGTTGTATTGAGGAATTTTTTCTCGTCATAACAATGTGCCTGGCTCCTTCTTGAAAGTAGCAAGGGATATGAGAATTTAGTTGGGAAACCTTATCCCATCTACACTACAGACCTGATCTTGCCTCTTCTGACTTCTTTTTGTTTTCAAAACTCAGAACATTTCAAAGGAGCATGGTCTGAGTCCCTCAAGTATACCCAAACTGCCATCAAAAGAGTACAGAGCAAGATGGAGGATATGTCAAGAAACAATCTCCCATTTTGATACTTTTGCTTATTAGTAAAGGTTTCTATGATTTTAGAGCAATGCTTTTTTTTTTTTTTTGTACAGTATTTTCATTTTATTATAAAAATGCACACACAACAAAGATTGTCAGGGAGTCATTTCTTGGTTCTGCTTGCGTTCAGCACTTGCTCTTGAGCAGCTTTCTTGGCTTTAACCATCTCCACGAGTTCCTTGTATCGCTTCATGCAGTCTTTCTTTGTCCTTCCAGGCACAGCTTCTGCTATTTTCTTCCATCTTTTAGGTGTATTTACTGGGTATGTTTTCAAAGCTTGTTCCAAAAGCTTCTGTTCTTCTGTTGTCCAAGGGGTGATATCTGTGCATGGACCTTCAAACCGTTCTGAAGGTGTTGCATTGTCTGCTTGTGGTACCACTCCATGTTCCTTTTTAAATTTATCAAAAGCCTTCTTGTTTATGTCATCTTTTTGATGAGGGTCAAGTTTTTGGAGACTCTTTGCTTTGTCAATAACATCTTTGGCAGTTCTCTTGACTCCAGAAGAAGAATGTATGTTCATGTAATTGGCAATGACGTCCCACCTTGAATTTGTTCCAGCAGGGAAGAGGTTCACAGCTTTAATTAGTAACTGCAGATCATCTTCAGACCAATTTTTACCACCACTTCCACGTCCACCAGCTGATTTCTCAGCATTCTTAGATGCTTGTGGCATACGAGCCTCAGCTTCCTCTTTTTCTTTTCTAATTTGTTCATTTATCTCTTCTATCTGTTTTTCCAGAGCAGCCTTTCCTACTTCTTTTGTAGATGATGTGAGTGTTTCATTCAAGCACTGCAAGCTTGCTAGTACAAGTCGATCACAAAGTTTTTCCACTTCTTCCATCATCTTAACCCGCTCCGCCTCATTGTCAGAAAAGTGATTCCAGGTCTTGCATGAATTTCGAAGTTTCTGTCTTTCCCTCTTAATGGCTTTTTTCTGAATATCTTTCTCCTTCTTCGCCAATAATGCTTGCTGTCTAACTTCCTCTTCTTCTTTCTCTTTAGCTAACTGAGCAGCTTCTAATTCAGCTTGTCTTTGCTTCTCTTTAGCTTCTTGTTCCTTCCGTTTGGCTTCTGCTTTTGCTTTCTTCTCTGCTTCTTTCTTGGCTTTTTCTTCTTCCTTGAATTTTTTAATTCTTGGATCACAGCTATATGTATTATCAACCAGTGTCCTTATTCTGTTCATTTCTTCTTTTTTCCTTTGTGCCCTTGTTGCTCTATTCTGCTTTTCAATCCATTTTCTCTCATCATGACATTCTGCTTTTTCTTTTTCTTCTTCATCTAAATAAGAAAACTCTCTCCACGAATCAAAATTATACCAGAAGGAATAAAATGCATCTACATCTTCAAATGATGAATTTGTATCACCAAGTTTAGGAACAGTTTTTTTATTTGACCACCTGGAATTCCTTTCAAACACGGGGG
>NW_006408537.1:23325996-23327684 GCF_000296735.1 Chrysochloris asiatica | reverse complement strand
TTTATGAGCTGCTTTGATCTGTCTCTGTGTAGCTTTGTATCTTACATGGTCAAGTCCAAGAACTGCATAATGATCCTGGTTCTTCCAGTCTTTAGGATCAAGTGTTTTCAACATGGGAAACTCTTCTAACTGCAATTTTTCATCTTCTGATTCCTCGGATAACTCTTTCTTATCCTCCGGTTCCCGAGGTCAGAGCATGGGTGATGGCAGTGCCTTGGCCGTCCGCAGCGCTCGGTAGGAGCAGCATGATGGCGCCGGGCCTAGCACCGCGGACGCGGCGGTTCGCGTCCCAGGCGAAAGGAGTTTAGCCTTTCCCTTCGGCTCTATCTTCCTGTCGTAGCCTAGCGCCTAGGTTCTACGCCGCCTAAAAACCGGCGCATGAAGCTAGAGCAATGCTTTTTGACCGAGACCCTCATAAGTATCACACAATGGTTAAACCGTGGCTTAACATTTGAGTCCCAAATCCAATATACTTCCCTCATGTCTATACTCTCTTTATGGAACATAGCATCTTTGCTACCTGTGGTGAAATTAGTACCCTTATGTGGTCTTTTGTCCTGGTTTTTTGGAAAAACAGATTGCGAGGTATTCCTCCTAAACTCTGACGAGTTACCTTTGCCCTAATCTCTATACCAAAAGTTCTTTTAAAAATTGTTGTATAGGTTGATTGATATTTCCTGGGCAAATAACAACTTTTTGCTTGGCCCTGAACAGCAGCCTACCCTGTGACTGTTATGCATCTTCCAAGGATGGGTCATTATATTATGCAAATAGGGAACAATGTTGTTGCTGTTTAGTGCCGTCAAGTCGATTCTGACTCATAGCGACCCTGCATATGGTTTCCAAGGAGTAGCTGTTGAGTTTGAACCAGCAACCTTGAGGTTCAAACAAACCTTGCGATCCAGTGTTTGTTCTACAGTACCACACAGACCAGGCAAATTAAATACTTACTGCCTACTAAGAAGGGATTGATTAGTTCAATTCAAGGCTTGAAATGGACAAAGAGTTTGTATATATAAATAAGCAGCCTCTTAGAGATTTTTCAAGCAGAAAGAGAAGTAGCAGACAAAAACAGAAAAACAAAGAAAAGAGAAAAAAGCAGTAGCAGAGAAAGGAAGCAAGCAACCTCCTAAAAGAGTTGTAATACTGGTCAAGCGCTGTCACACTGACGATAGGGATTAACCTGGAAAGGACACAGTGGCAAAGTCACTGAGACAGGCCTGGAAAGTGACCAATAGTAGAGCTGGTGATGATTGGTTTGGAAGGGCCCAGTTGGCAGTGCCAATGGCAACAAACAGGGCCAAGAAGAGCCTGTTCTGAGGGACCTGAGAGGAGCTGAAAGATCTGTACTATACTGAAGCAGGGAGATTTTGCCAACATATTCCCATATCCTGATTCCTGAGTTGCACTCTATTCCTTAATAAACCACTTAACTGCAAGTATGGTCTGTGAGCTTTGTGTAACCATTGCATCAGATTATAAAATTCAGAAGAGGTGCCATGGGAGGGATGACTACTGTCAGAATTGGTTAAAAAAAAAAGGTTGGAAAATGAATGTATCTCAACCTCCACCTCATAAGGATCAGTTTGAGGCTGATCTTGGTCACTGTCCCCCTAAAGTTAGACCGGTTTTGACATTACAGCTATTGTTGTTGTTGTTGTTGTTATGTACTATTAAGTTGGTACCAA
>NW_006408537.1:23319793-23321458 GCF_000296735.1 Chrysochloris asiatica | reverse complement strand
ATGTAAACTATCACATAATTCACAATAAAACATTTTTTTAAAGTGAAAAAAAAAAAAAAATCCTCACAACTGGGCCAATAGACAACATCATGAAATACCGAGAAAAGACTGAAGTTGTCAAGGATTTTAGTTTACTTGCATCCACAATCAATATTCATGTAAGCAGAAGTCAAGAAATCAAAGGACAAATTGTATTGGACAAATCTGCAGTGAAAGATTTTTTTAAAGTGCTTAAAAGAAAAAATGTCAGTTGGAGTTGCAGTGCATTCCCATAGGACCTTAGGTGGAATCCTGAGCCCCATCCAGACCTTCTGAGGTGTAACATTCCCACCAGAAAGGACAAGCAGACCAGCCTGGAACAGCTGGATACATCTTCAAAGAATGATCATCAGGAAAAACCCAAAACACAAATGGCAGTACGACTAACTACTATCAGAATAAGCAAGTTGTTCGCTGGGAAGCCATCAAGGGAAGCAATCAAGTCCCTTTAGGACAAACACCCCTTCAAGACTAAAACTTAAGGGAACACATGAGCAGGCATGTAGGCTTGCTGACAACCACATTTATCTACTGGTGAGTGGAAGAAGGCGAAAGGCAGCAATGAAGAAATGGGCTGAGTTCAACTACGTTCCACGTTCACCTGGAGATGAGAGACAAGAGGAAGGGGTGGTTGCTCCAAAGTGTGGTAAGACCTGGGGACACCTGAGCCCGTGGACAAGGACATACCTATAGAGGGCTAGAGCTGAGAGTGAAGCATCCAGCTGATATGAAGTGAGAAGAGGCAAACAAGAACACCCAAAGTTGCAGATAGTACCCATTTGACCTAGCTTCAATGGCTTGATAATCAGAACTCGACTAGAGGAAAACTTATAAAAAGAATAAAACAATTTTTGACTAAGGAAATGAAGGTAAATTGCTACAATTTAATGAACTTGACCTATACTCATGGAGGCAGTAACCCTAAATACCAACAGAGAGAGAAGGAATCTTCATATCAAGTATCAATGCTATCCCCTCTGTATACAGGGCAGATAGGGATGGGCAACTTAGACACTGGCTACCTAAAATGAGGGGGGAATAAAGGCACGCAGTGACTGGCTTACAAGGTTTCAAGTGGGAATTTAATTTAAGAGTGTGTGGGGGAAGATAAGAGTCCCTACTGAATAGTTTCATCTTGTCTAGATGGGTCTGGTGAAAAGAGATGGGGATAAGATTCTTATGATTCGATAGTAATTGTTATCATGACAAATTGCGACTGTCACAATTGTAAAGGTAGAAGTTTTGTAACAAAAAGGGGGGAGTAGTTAACTTTACAGTCCAGAAATAAAGGACCCTAGGATCATCAAGGGGGAAGAGCACAAGCAGAATGTGAGACCTTATTCAGAAAAGCAGCAATTACTAGAGATGGAGGCAAAGATGGGGACATGGCAAGGGGGGGGGCAGCTGAGGACTCTAGATTCATGGGAAGAGAGGGTGTAAGAGATGGCACTTTGCTGGTATAAATTATTTTATATGCCTAAGTGTTTAAAAAAAAAGAGCTAAAGTGAATAGAGAGAAGTGGTTACGAATTGGGCTGTTAAACCTTAAGGTCAGCAGTTCGAAACTACCAGCTGTTCCGCAGGAGAAAGAGGAGGCTTTCTGCTCCCCATAAAGATTTACAGCCTC
>NW_006408537.1:23308204-23319693 GCF_000296735.1 Chrysochloris asiatica | reverse complement strand
CTGGCTACACTACTTCCAAAACGGATCTATTACTCCTACTGTATTTCATATCACCTAGTATGTGGAAGTAGAGTCCTGGTGTGGCGCTGTGGGTTAATGCGCCAGACGGCAAAGTCATTTGAACTGCAAGGTTGATGGTTCAAACTCACCAGCTGCTCCTGAAAAACCCTATACAGGGTTGCTATGGGTCAGAACCGACTTGACAGCACTTCACAACAACAGCATTATGTGGAAGCCACCACTTGCCTGTCAGTTTGTCATCTGTCAGTTTGTGCTGTGATTCTGGAAGCTATGCCATGGGTATTTTAAATACCATCAGGATTATCCATGATGGACAGGTTTCAGCAGAGTTTCCAGACTACAACAAACTAGGAAGAAGGAGAGATGAACTACTTTTGAATATTTAATCACTGAAAACTTTATGAATAGCAGTGGAACGCTGTCAGCACCAGAATACTGAATAATAAAACATGATAAAGAACACCAGAATACTGTTAGATATAATGCTGTAAGATGAGCCCCTCAGGTTGAAAGGCACTCAAAATATGTCTGGCGAAGAGCTGCCTCCTCAAAGTAGAGTTGACTATGATGACACAAAGGGACTAAAGCTTTGGGGACCTTCAACTGCTGATGGGGTACAACTAAAAATGATGAGAAACAGCTGTAAAATCCACTAATAATCAAAACATGTAATGCAGATGTATGATGAATCAAGGAAAATTAGAAGTTTTAAGAATGAAATGGAATGCATAAACATTGATATTCGAGGCATTAGTACACTGAAATGGATTGGTACTGGCCATTTGAATCTGCCAATCACATGGAATCTAACAATCTGACATCTCTATGCCGGGATTGACAAGTTGAAAAGCAATGGTGTTGCATTCATTATTAAAGATAACATTTCAAAATCTAACTTGAATTACAGCACTCTCTGTGATAGGATAATATCAAAATGCCTATAAGGAAGACCAGTTAGGACAACTATTAATCAAATTTACGCACCAACCACTAAAGCAGTGATGGAGAAACTGAAAAATTCTACCATGTTTTTCACTTTGAAATTGATCAAACATGTAATCAAGATAAATTGATAATTACTAGTGAACGGAATGCAAAGGTTGGAAACAAAGAGGAAGGATCAGTCAATGAGGAATCTGGCTTGGTGACAGAAATGATGCAGGTGGCGTGATGTGTTGGATTTGACTCGACAGTAAGGGCTTTTGGTTTTGGTTGATCAAATAAGGGATCCAGCTTGGTACCAATGCTTGCTATTTCAAATGACTTCAAAACCCAACCAAAAAATCAAACCCAGTGCCATCAAGTTGATTCTGACTCACAACAACCCTAAACAGGGTTTCTGAGGCTATCTGGGCTATCTGTAAATCTTTCTCCTATGGAGCAGTTGATGGGTTTGAACTGCCAACCTTGTGGTTAGTACAGTCCAATGCTTATCCTACAGTACCCTCAAGGCTCCTGGCTTCCAAATAGAGCCACTAAAATGAAGTAAAGTGGTGAGTGCACAAAAAAACAATAAATAAGGCAGAGTTAAGAACTATGTCCTGAACAGAAATTGATGTCCGTACTGACACAGAAGTAAATGAACACAAACATGTAAGAATTCTACTGTTTTTTGGAGAACTGCATATGTCAAAGAAACTATGAGCTAATCTGCAAGAGTCTGTGACTGTGTAACTTGCAAGCTATAAGACTTATAGGAAGCCAGGTTATAAAAACCATATACCACCCTTAATGTTGTTGTTGGTAAGTGCCATTGAGTTTGGCTCTGACCCATAGTGACCCTGATAGGGTTTCTGAGGAGAGACTGGTGAGCTTGAACTGCCAACCTTGTGGTTCAAAGTGGCTTTGCAGTCCAGCACATTAACCCATCCATAGTGCCACACCAGGACTCCATATATGATCCTACGTAGACAAATTCTCCTTCCAATATCAACTTCAGATGTGGTCATTGAGATTAATGCAAAGAAGAAATGCTCAGACAGCAAAGACAGTCAATGGTCATAGTGCTATGGATATAAGCGTTATTATTAAAAGCAGAACTAGTAGCAAGGAGGGGAGTGATTAACTTTTCAGGCTAGGAGTGGAGGTCCCTGGGACCATCAAGGGAGAAGAGCGGAGAGCGGGACCCTACTCAGAGAAGCAGTGATGCCAGAGATGGAGGCAGAGACGATGACGTGGAGAGATGGAGCAGTTGGGGACTTCAGAAACAGAGAGGGAGAGGGGCTGTGTGCTGACGACCGGGGGACAGGCTTGTAGTGTATACCCTTTGGTTGGCTGATGATGCATGGAGGGGATTGTAACCATGGCAATGAAATGATAGATAGGATGAATGTAAAACTAATGTTCTCCCATGTAAACTATCACATTAATTCACAATAAAACATTAAAAAAAAAAAAAAAAAAAGCAGAACTAAGGATATACTCCACTGCCCGTGCAAAAGACCTTCATTATTCCTTCCCAGCATTACTCTCAACCAGTGACTGTTCAGTTCTGTTTCTCCTTGTTCACATTCCCGGTATTAACAGTGATTGCTCACTTTAACAGTAATAAGAGATTGTATTTCAATTTTTTTTGAAAGTTTTCAAATTTCTGATGCACCACTGTATGTTGAAAGTGTATGGCAGGGGTGAGGAAGGAGTAAGTAACTCTGTTTTGTTTACAGGTCTTGCAGATCTGATAGCAAGTACTGCACATCCCTCAAAACAAGGCTAGACTAATGGAACAAGTGGATAAGAACAAGGGATATCTCCCTTGGGGAAGGGAGGTACGTGTGTTTTCAAGTAGTAGAAAGAAGAGTACACATGGATATTTAGGTGGCCACATGAGCTGACAGTGGTAGACTGCTGGTCATTAAGGTTTTCCTCTTCTTCCTAGACAAATGGGGTTACCCAGCCTGAGACTACATTTATCAGATTCCCTCGATGACAAGTGTGGCCAAGTGATCCTACCTAAGGAATGTATACAGAAGTACAACGTCTAACCTCACCATGGCTCAGTCCTCTTTTCTAAACCCCCAATGGCTTGCCATCTTATTCAGATAAACTATCTTACAATGCCATACAAAATGACTGTATAGCATCTGGATCTTCTGTAATATCTCTGGCCTCATCTCCTACCACTCTGCCCATTCTAATCATACTTGCTTCCTTAATGTTCCTCAAACATATCAAATAAACTCCTGCCTTCAGGCCTTTTTTACTTTTTTCTTGGGGCATTCCTCCTGCCAGATGTCCACATGATTCACTTCTTCAGTTCCTTCTGGGTTTGACTCAAATATCAATGTTGTTGTCGTTAAATTCTGTCAAGTCAGTTCCAACTCATAGTGCTCCTGTAGGGGATTTCTGAGAAGCAGCTGATGAATCTAAACGGCCAACCTTGTGGTTAGTAATCCTGTGCTTATCTTACAGTGCCACACCAGATGTCCAATACACTAGGTTAAATAAGGAAGTTCTGGTGATATATTGGTTAATGTTTGGCTGCTAAGTGAAAAGGTCAATGGTTCAAACCCACCAGCTGCTTCCACAGGAAAAAGTTACATCCTTGGAAACCCTTTGGGGAAGATCTCCCCTGTCCTATAGAAATACAAGCCTGAATTGACTTAACAACAGCAGGTTGGGTTAAATAAAATACACTGTTAAAAGTAATGTTACCTGTTTGGTTTTTACTGTGGCTACTAGAAAAATTTAAATTATATGTCTCATATTATATTTCTATCATAGTCTAGGAATACAATTTTATTCCTTTAATTGCTACAATATATAGTAACTCCCCTAGAAGTACAAGGGGGCCTCCAAAGGAAAAACAGAGTCAAAAGAAAATAAAAATTTTCCATGAATTTTTTGAAGCCATCTTGTAGTATTAGGTGCATAGCAACATTAGGTTATAGTTTCTAAGACTACAGGGATACTCATTTTCATCAGGTCAGCTGACAAACATCCACATCCACATCCACAAAGGGAAGTTCAGCCATGGATATCTGGAAAACTGTAGATGATTCTGTACCATCCACAGTGAAATCAAAACAATAACAAAACACTAAATTCAGTCTGAATTTATGAGTGTTTCAGAAGCTAAGAGAGGATGTGGAAACATATGAAATTTAAGAGGTAAAGCTCAGAGGTTCCTCAAGAAGGGACCTGGATGGTCAGATCCTCTTGCAGAAATCAAAGAATTAACAGTTTTGACTAAAACCAAGGTCCCAAAGGAGAGTCTCTGAGGGTGTTCTTTCTCCTAAAGCAGAAGGTAAAGGAGGTGAACAAACTGGAAATTCCAGAACGCCCCTTGTCAACCTACAAGGAATGAAAGTACCATTTCCAACCTAAAGGTTGGTGATTGGAACCCATTCAGTGGATTGCATGGTTCCATTGCAAATGTTAACAGTTATGATAGTAAAAACTTGGAAATCAAATGAGGGGATTGGTCAATTTTTCCATCCTGCTGGGTATAAAAAAAAAGAATCATCTCAGAAGCAGTAGAGGGGATCTCACTGCTATCAAGGAAGGAGAGCTAGGAGTGGAATGGATCCTTTGGACTCATAGAGCCCTGCATACTGAACCTCCTTGATGCGGAACAGAAAGCTGTGATAGCAGTGGAGCAGCAACAGCAGAACCAAGACCTAGAGCATAAGGCAGAGCAACTGGCTTCCCAGCTTACAGACTG
This sequence comes from Chrysochloris asiatica, assembly GCF_000296735.1. Lineage (NCBI taxonomy): Eukaryota > Metazoa > Chordata > Mammalia > Afrosoricida > Chrysochloridae > Chrysochloris > Chrysochloris asiatica. Next base: position 23,315,012 of record NW_006408537.1, on the reverse strand, counting down.
AGTAAAGCTAAGCACCTTTAATTATGCAGAGGCTTGCTGGTGGAGTGGAGTGACTCCAGGCACTTAATTGGGGAATTAGGTTTGCTGACCAACAAAGCTGAGCACTGTCAGATTGAGGCTTATGAATTGTCCTTTGGACAATTTATCAGTAATGTAACATTGTCCAAGCAGGGCCAAGAGGTTAAGGGGGAGATACAGGCCAGCCTGCAAGCATGGGAAAGAAGAGGCTGTCCTAACCAAAAAAACTGCACACTGGACATTTCTCATCCTGACTTGTGTTAACTTCCCCAATAAGCCCATAAAATAAGAGCACTGTCTGTGCGTTCTGTGTGGCCACTGCAATGAATTATTGAACCCAGGAAGGAAGCGGAGAGTGCCTTGGGAGTGTCCGCTGGTGTCAGACTGGTAAGAAGGCTGGAGAGTGAAGGCATCTCTGACCTCAACCTCAAAGCAATTAGCTTTGGGCTGATGTGAAGTTTGATTCTCCTTCCCCCTTGTGAAGTCAGAGGTGATCAAACATTGCCATCCAAGACTTCTTACTTATTGTTTTACAGTAGAACTGCTGAAAAAAAGGCCAGGTGATCTGCTACTGTTAAGAGGATAGCCCAAAAAAACTGAATGAAGGAGTTTAACTCTGGAACACCCAGGTCACCATAACTCAATGGCAATAGGCTTTTTTTTTTTTTTTTGCTTTAATCGATCAACTATGGAAGCAACAACCACAGTTTTTAAATTCTATTCCCAAGTTAGCAGCAATGGGACAAATGGGTTCAGAGTCTATTAATACTGACAGTCTAAATAATGTAGAAGTTAGGGACTACAGACACCACACAACGCAAAAATTATCTATTGTTCCTAAAAATCCCTTAGAAAGGCTCTGTGTTGACAATTCATATATAATTTCTCAGTAAGTACAACACATTCACTCCTTCCTCCAACTTTAGGAGAGAAATGACTATTTTTTTAGTTGAACATAGATAACACAGATTTGTATTTGGGCCATAATGAACAAGAAATAAATGTTCAAATTCAAGGTAGTGAAAAGCTCACACTATGGTAGACATATAGAAACTGATATAAAATGAAGAAAACAGATTCACTCAGCAAGAGGAAGAGCTCACACTATTAAAGATAAATGGGAACTGAGGCTGACATTTGGGATCTGAGACTAATTGAAGAAAGAACATCTTAACATGTATAGTTAAATTCAAGGTTAAATAAAAATATGGAAGGAGCAGAGAAATCTGGATCTAAAAGGAGGTTAATGCAATCGATTTAAAACTACAGGTAGCGCTGTAAGGTGCCCTTATAGTGCAGTGGGTTATGAGCTGGGCTACTAACCGCAAGGTCAGCAGTTCAAATCTATTTTCACTCCTCGAGAGAAAGATAAGGCTGTCTGCTCCTGTAAAGGTTTACAGCCTTGGAAACTCTATACATGATTGCTATGAGTCCGAATTGACTCAGTTGCATACAACCACTACCAACACCACATGGGGCACTGTAGGATAAGCACTGGACTGCTAACCGCAAGGCTGACAGTTCAAACCTAACAGCTGTTCCATGGAAAGCCCATACAGGGTTGCTACGAGTTGGAAATGACAACGGCACTTAGCAATGACAACACCCTGGTACTGCATTGGGTAAATCTGAGGCAAAAGACCGCTTTAAAGTGTTAAGAAGGTAAGATGTAACTTTGAGGACTAAGGTGCACCTGATTTCAACTGCCTCATATCCCTGAGAAAGTTCGACTGTGAATAATAAGGAAGACTAGAAAAATCAATGCATTTGAATTGTGATGTATAGGAAACTTCATACAGGTTCACTATGTATCAGAATCAACTCATTGACAGTAGATTTTATTTTTGTTGTTGTTTTTTTAGTCTGATTTTGGGTCCATTTTCTTGGACCGTCTCCAAATAACCAGGAAGCCAGAAACAGTAGCACTCCCTAAAAGCCTTTAGAAAACTGTTCCTAATAACCTTGTAAATATTTTAAAAAATCATTTCAACAGTCATGTTCTGTAGCAGAAGGAGGAGATCCACATAGGCTCAGGTCTTTCCAGTTTTTGATCTAATCTTTTGAGCTAGTAAGGCAGGACATCAATAAACTGAGAACTATTAGCCAGTGACATGTGGAGTAGTCTTACATGTTTTCTTTGATGTGGTTTAACTTCTGGCCGTCTGAGTTGATTCCATATGCACTGGTTAGTTTAGTCTGAATATCTGAGCAATGGTCTTATTTTTCTACTGACATTCAGTTCCCTTCTGGACACACTGCTACACTTTACAGCTCTGTAGGACTAACATGCTCAGTCACTGGATTATAGCCTGCTCAAAAATGGCCAATCCACCTGTCACTTGCTTGATTCTGAAGATCATCAACCACCACTCAGAGCAATGGCTTTTAAACTTCTTTCACAGGTACAACACACTTTCATCATTAACATCTCTCCTAGAAAGCAATTTATACAGAAACTGTACTTATCAGAATCAGCACAGTAAACTGGTCTAGAGATGTGTTGCCCTCCTGGAGGGCAGTCATATGTCATACTGCACAAACTATAGAAAAACCTAAGAAGTAAAGTCTTCCCTTTGTGTGGGGAGAGATAGCAGGAAGAACCTTCCAAAGGAAAGATAGTAAGAATATTTTTATAGACAGATTTAAAAAAAAACAAAACATGTTTCTTTAATGATACCAAATATAGAGCAAATATCAATATAATTATCAAATAGATACTTGTTTTAATTATCTAGTGCTGCTATAACAGAAATATGACAGGGCTTCAAAGAGTTCATGTAAAAATGGAATGAGTAAGGGAGTGGTTAATTTTGCAGTCCAGGAATGGAGGACCCTGGGACCATCAAGGGAGAAGAGCGGAGTGCGGGATCATACCCAGAGAAGCAGTGACATCAGAGATGGAGGCAGAGACAATGACTTGGAGAGATGGAACGGCTGGGGACTCTGGACTCAAGGAAGGAAGGGGCTGTGTGCTGGCGGCCAGGGAGCAGGCTTGCGGGGTATACCCTTTGGTTGTTTGATGATGCATGGAGGGAATTGTAATCATTGCAATGAGAAGAAATACAATAGGGTGAATGTAAAGCTAATGTTCCCCCATGTAAACTATTACATAATTCACAATAAAAACTTTAAAAAAAGAATGAAAATTTTCAGTGACCTTTTTTGAAGCCCCCTTTGTACCACAATATGGCTTTAATGATCAAAAATTTGCTCTCGCATAATTGAGGAAGTTAGAAGTCTAAATTGAGGGCATCAGTTCAAGAAGAAGGTCTTCTTTCTGGGGAAAGGTCCTTGTCTCAATCTTCCCCAATTCCTTAATCTTCTATCAGGTTTTCAGTGCAGGGACCCCAGGTCAAAAAAGTTAAGCTCCAACCCCTGGCTCTTCTTTCTTGATGGCACTAAGGTTCTTTTTATCTCTACTTGCTTGTTTTAATCTCCATCATATGGCAAAATACCAAACTTCTGTCAGTATGTCATATTCTGTGATAGCTTGTGTGTTACTGTGATGCTGGAAGCTATGCCACTGGTGTTTCTATTACCAACAGGGTCACCAATGGTAAAGTGGTATCAGCAGAGCTTCCAACTAGGAAAAGACAGGAATAAGGAATAGGTGGTTCACTTCTGAGAGATTAGCCCCTGAAAACCTTATGAATTACAATGAAACATTGTCTGATAGTGCCAGAAGATGAGTCCCTCAGATTGAAAGGCACTCAAAATACAACTGGGAAAGAGAAGAGCTGCCTCCACAAAACAGAGTTGACTTTGTCAGTAATGTGCATGAAGCAAAGCTTTCAGGACCTTCAGTTCCTGATGATGCACAACTGAGAAGAAACAGATGCAAACATATTTGGAATATGGAATGTATGAAGGATAATTTTAGAAAAATCAGAAGTCATCAAAAATGAAATGGAATGAATAATGATTGATATCCTAGGTATTAGTGAGCTGAAATGGACAGGTATTGCTATATTAACTGAACAATCATATGTCTGGAATAACCAACTGAAGAGGAAATGGCACTGCATTCATCATCAAAAAGAACATTTTATCAAGATCTAACTCTAAATACAATATTGTCTGTGATAGGAAAATAGCTATATTACATGGAAGACCAGTTAATACAGCTATTATTCAAATTTATATACCAACCACCAAAGAAATTGGAGAATTGTGGTGCTGTGGGTTAACGTGCCACATTGCAAGGTCGGTTTAAACTGCAAGGTCAGCAGTTCAAGCTCACCAGCCACTCCTTGGAAACCCTATATAGAGTTTTATGAGTTGGAACAGACTGAACAGCACTTAACAACAATAACCAACTTCTTTCAGTCTGAAATTGATCAAACATGCAATCAAAAGACATTGGTAATTACTGGTGACAGGAAGTCTAAAGTTGGAAACAATGAAGAGGGATCAACAACTGGAAAATATGGCTTGGAGATAGAAATGACACTGGAAATCACATGATAGAATTTTGCAAGACCAATGAGTTCTTCACTGCAAATACTTTTTTTTCAACAACATAAAAGGTGACTGACTATACATTTAGACCTTGCCAGATGGAATACAAAGGAATCAAATTGACTATATCTGTGAAAAGAGATGATGGAGAAGCTCAGTATCAGTCACACTGATGGTCTATTCCACAGAGACCAACTGTGGATGAGACTCATATGCAAGTTCAGGATGAAGCTGAAGAAAATTAAAACAAGTCCATGATAGCCAAAATATATTAATTATGGTGGTGGTGGTGGTGTGCTGTGAAGTCGGTTCTGACACATAGTGGCCCTGCATGGGTTTCTCAGTCTGTAAATCTTTAAGGGAGCAGAAAGCCTTATTGTTCTTCCAACGGAACCACTGGTAGTTTTGAACTGCTGACCTGGAGGTTAGCAGCCAACTCGTAACCACTATGTTAACAGAGCTCCTTATGCCCACCTGATTTAGGGAGTATCTTAAGAACAGATTGATGCACTGAACACTGATGATTGAAGACCAGAGGAGTTGTGGGATGATATCAAGAACATCATACAAAAATAAAGTAAAAGATGATTAAAAAGACAGGAAAAAAAATAAATGATCAAAGTGGATGTCAGAAGAGACTGAAACTTGCTCCTAAACATAAAGTAGGTAAAGTAAATGGAAGAAATGATAAAGTAAAAGAACTAAACGGAAAATTTCATTGTAAATTTTATAATGAAATATGCACAGACCTGGAATTAGAAAACCAAAAGGGAAGAATATGATCAGCATTTCTCATGCTGAAAGAACAGAAGAAAAATTTCAAAGTCTTGACGTGTAGCATTAAAGGATTCTATGTGGCGCTGCAGAGACCTGGTGTGGTACTGTGGGTTAACATGCTGGATGCAGAACCAGTGTGAACTGCAAGGTCGGAGGTTCAAGCTCATTCGCTCCTCTTCAGAAACCCTACACAGGGTCACTATGGGTCAGAACTGACTTGATGGCACCTAACAACAACATGTGGCGCTGCGGGTTAATGCGTTGGACTGCAAGTTTGGTTTCAACCACAAGGTCGGCAGTTCAAGCTCACCAGCCACTCCTTAGGAATCCTATACAGGGTTGCTATGAGTCAGAATTGACTCGACAGTACTTGACAACAACAGCAACAATGGGCAAAATGTTAAACAATGCAGGAAGAATCAAAAAAGATGAAAGTAATACACAGTCACTGTTTAAAAATATCAGTCACTTTTCAGTCATTTCAGGAGGTTAACCTACGATCAAGAACCAATGGTACTGAAGGAAGAAGTCCAAGCTACACTGAAGACATTAGCAAAAAACATTACTTTGTTGAAACATTTCACTGGGTGCTCCATCAGGAAATGTTTCAACAAACTAATGCAACGCTGGCCACACTCACTTGTCTATGCCAAAACATTTGGAAGAAAGCTCCCTGGCCAAGAGACTGGAAAAGATACATATTTATGACCATGCTAAAGAAAGTTGACACAACAGAATGCAGATATTACTGAAAAATATCATCAAAATTGTTGTAACTAAAAAATGGTTGCAACAGTACAATGACAGAAATCTGACAGAGATTCAAGTTAGATTCAGAAAAGTACTTGGAATGAGGGTATCAGTGCTGATTTCAGATGGTTCTTGGATGTAAGCAGGGAATACCAGAAAGATGTTTATTGTATTTTACTGATTATGCAAAGACATCCTATCTATGTGGATCAAAACAAACTATGGATGACACCACAAATAATGGGCATCCCAGAACACTTAACTGTGCTCATGCAGAACCTGTATGTAAAACAAAAGGCAATCCATTCAAACAGAGCAAGGGAATACTGTGTGGTATAAAATCTGGTAAGGTGTTCATCATAGTTGTATTCCTTCACCATACTTATTCAAACTGTATGATAAATAAATACTACACAATCTGGATTATATGAAGAACACGGCATCAGGATTGGAGGAAAGCTCATTAACAACCTGTGATCAGATGAAAACAACCTGGCTTACTGAAAGTGAAGAGGACATGGAGCACTTGATGTGAAGCATGTGAAGCATTTGATGTAGATCAAATAATACAGCCTTCACTATGGATTATATAACTCAATGTAGAGGACACAAAAATCCTCACAACTATAATATTATGATGCTTGGCTTTTGAATCTTGGTTTTCCTTGCATTATATTATAAAATAGACACTGGAGGGGGAGAGAAAGGAATAGCGAAAAGCATCACCATAGAAAACTTGTAAGACCATCTTCTGCCTATAACTGATTGGAATACCTAAAATGGGGCTACAACGTGTCCAGTGAAG
>NW_006408537.1:23291821-23304231 GCF_000296735.1 Chrysochloris asiatica | reverse complement strand
TTGTTGAATTTGAAACTGATGATTTGCCCTGTAAACTTTCACTCAATCCACAATAAAAACATTAAAAAAAAAAAAAAAAAGTTCTTAAAAGCAAATATGTCAGTTGAAGGAACTAAAGTTTACCTGACCTGAGTCATGGCATTTTTCCACATATGCATGTGAAAGCTAGACAATGAATAAGGCCATGGATGAATCATTGCATTTGAATTATGGCATTGGCAAAGAATATTGAAATTGCCATGGACTGCCAGATGAACAAACAAATCTGTCTTGAAAGAAGTACAGCCAGAATGTTCCTTAGCGGGGAGGATGATGAGACTTTAGACATGTTATCCTTTGAAATGGACATCATGCTTGGTAAAGTAGAAAGTCACTGTCTTGGGCAGTGTTTCGTTCTGTTGTGCACAGAGTCACTATGAGTCAGTATCGACTCAATGGCACATAACAACAAAACAGAGTAGATGCTGTTTTAAAGGATGCAAATGTTCTTTATGACTACAAGGAAATATCTTTTCTGTACTTTTATATAATCTCATTATAGTTGTTTTTTCCAGTTGTTAAAGTGCTTTTACCTTTAATAATTTAGGTTGTCTGAATTCTGTTTCTTGGTTACCTGAGAATGATAAAGTCTAGGTATTTTAATAATTCACTTGTTGATGCAATGCATTAGTGTAGTTCCTTCAGTGACAATTTCTTGCAACACTCAACTTCCAGATCCAGTGACAGTTCATTTTTATTTTGAAAGTGGCAGGGTAGCCCTACAGTTCAATTAGGATTCTTTCCAAAGGTAATTTCTAGGTTCCAACTTATTATTCATCTTTCTTTAACTATACCCAATGTCTGGATCAACAATGCAAAGGCATTCGACTATGGGTAACATTGCGAAAAATGGGAATTCCAGAACACTTGATTGTGATCATGAGGAACCTGTACCTAGAACAAGAGTCAGTCATTCAAACAGAACAAGAGAATATTGTGTGATTTAAGATCAGGAAACGTGTTTGTAGGCGTTGTATCCTGTCACCATACTTATTCAATCTGTATACTGAGCACATAAAACGAAAGCTGGACCATATGTAAAAGAAATTGGCATCAGGATTGGAGGAAAGTTCATTAAGCATCAGTAATATGGAGATGACACAACAGTGATTGCTCAAAGTAAAGAGGAATTGAGGCAATCGCTGATGAAGATCACATACAGCCTTCAGTGTGGATTACAACTCAGTGAAAAGAAAACAAAATTCTTTGCAACTCTATCAATACACAACAACAAGATAAATGGAGAAAAGAATGAAGTTGTTAAGGATTTAAATTCACTTGGATCCACAATAAATGCTCATGGAAGCAGCAGTCAAGAAAACAAAGGACAAATTGATTATTGGACAAATCTACTGCAAAAGACCTCTTTACAGTGTTAAACAGCAAAGGAAGGACTAAGGTGTGCCTGAACTGATCCATAGCAGAACTGATGCATTTGAATGATGGTCTTGGTGAAGAACACTGAAGGTTTCATGGGCTGCCAGAAAGTGACCACAATTCTGTCTTGGAAGAAGTATAGCCAGAATGCTCCTTAAAAAAGAAGATGGCAAGACTTTGTCTCCTGTACTTTGAACATGCTATCAGGAGGGACAAGTCCCTGGAAAAAGGACATCATGCTTGGTAAAAAGAAGAAATACCCTCAAGGAGAAGGACGGATACAGTGGCTATAACAATGAGCTCAAAGATGACAACAATTGTATGGTTTGGGCAGTGCTTGGTTCTGTTGCATACAGGGTTGCTATGACTCAGAGGTGACTGGATAGTACCTAACAACAACAACATTTCTCAAAAGAGAATGACTCAAGGTACACCCTTTGTTGTTGCTGTTCTTGTGTATACCATATATACATAGTTTACGAGGCTTTACATCTTTGCAGGAGCAGAAAGCTTCATCTTTCTCGTGTGGAGCAATTGGTGGGCTCAAACCATGGACCTTGTGTTTCACATGTGGTTCAGTGCTTATCATATAGAGCCACTGCTCTCCCAAGATACATCCTAATCCTGTAGATTTTATCCTGCTTCATTAACATAACTGCTTCTAGCCCTGTCTCATCAGCATCATAGGGTAGGATTTACATCAGATAAAAGAATGGAGAATAATTACACACTATTAAGAATCATGACTTACATTGACATGTATTTTGTGAGAACACAATCCTTAGCAACAACACTCAAAACTTTTTAGATGAAGGTGGCGTATGACCAAATAACACTTTTTTCTGTTATACTTAAGAATGCTACTAGCTGACTCAATGACAACTAATTCTTGTACTAGTAGCTCAGGTTATGTTATTTCATTTAATCCTCTAACAAGCTGAAAGAGAGATTATCACTACATTTATAGGTGAGGAAACAGAAAAGCCAAAAGTTTATAAACCTTATCCAAGGTCTCACTGGAGATAATGGAAAAAGGGCAAAAAGTTAAATCTGTCTGACTCCAATGACTATATTTGTACCTGTATAATTCTAAAGTACATACCTAAAATAACTTTAGGAGTTTGGAATTTAAGACATTTGAGAATTTCATAGTTAACATTATTTACATGGGAAGTTGAATATACTTAATTTATCAAGTATAATGATTTTTTCCTTAATGTATTATAATTACAGTTTTTCTTTTAGTAGTAGCACATTTTTCTAGTTGCATTTTAGGTGGCAGCATGGATGGACTCAAGCATGGCAACAGTAGTGAGGTTAGCCCAGGATCCGGCAGTGTTTTGTTCTGTTGTACAGAAGGTCACTATGAGTAGGTACCAACTCAATGGCACCTAACAACAACAACAAAGGTATTTAAAGGTATTGCTGTCTTCCAATTTCTTTAACATCTGAGCTTAAGCAGACTTTCCAAGCCTTAGTTTTCTGAAACAAAAAATAATAATTCCTACCTCATGCACCACTTAAATAGTACATGTTCTTGTTATGTGCCATGGAGTTGGTTCTGACTCATGGCGACCCTGTACAGGGTTTCCGAGGCTGTAAATCGCGGAACAGCTGGTAGTTTCCAACTGTTGACCCTGAGGTTAACAGTACTATTTGTAACCACTAGCTACCAGAGCTCCTTAGGAATTATTTGTTATTGTTGTTGTTAAGTGCTGTGTAGTCGATTCCGACCCATAGCAAACCTGTATAGGGTTTCTGAGGAGCAGATGGTAAGCTTGAACTACCAACCTTGCAGTTCAAACGGCTTTGCAATCTGGTGCATTAACCCACAGCGCCACACCAGGATTCCCAGGAATTATTTAAGACTCCTTAAATAGGTAATATATACAAAGCACTGAGCATGGAACTTGATGCATTGTTGTTGCTAAGTTCAATCAAGTCGGTAACTCATAACGATCCTGTAAAGATTTCCAAAGCTGTAAATCTTTGTGAAAGCAGAAAGCCTGGAAGCATTATATACGAACCTTATCTGCTTAAGGAAAATAATTTTTAGTCTTAACATAAACCTGAGTGAGGATGAGGGTGATTCAAAATCTGGGGATCTCAATTCCAAATGACAAAAATAATGGCTTATAGGCTTCCAAGGCCGTCAGTGAAGTCCTGGTTTGGCGCTGTGTATTAATTAATGCGCTGGACAGCAAGGTTGGTTTGCTGCTCCTCTGAAACCCTATATAGGGTCACTGTGAATTGGAACTGATTGGATAGCACTTAACAACAACAACAAGGCCTTCAGTTGTGATTGCCAATAAACCCAGACCTTGTGGCTTAGATATTTACAGTTAACGGTATTCCAATTGAAGCCCATGACTCACTGGTAAATTAAAGACATCAGAGAACAAATACTACAGATAGCACTGCTCTAAAAACAATCGTGAATAAAGCAGCTACATCTATAAGGCAGCTTCAAGAGGATGTCAATGAAGGAATATGTCCACAGTTTAAATTAAGATGAGTAGCAAAAGACCCAACAGAATGTGGAAATCATCAGACAATATAATTAGTATCACATGCAAGTAAAATTTTGCTAAAGATAATTTTGAAAAGGCTGCAACAGTACATCGACAGATAATTGCCAGAGATTCAAGTCAGACTGAGACAAGGCACGGGACAAGGGACATCATTGCTGACGTCAGATGCATCTTTCCTGAAAGCAGAGAATACCAGAAAGATGTTTACTTGTGCTTTACTGACTATGTAAAGGCTTTCGACTTTGTGGATGACAATCTATGGACAACACTGAGAAGTATAAGTATTCTGAACTCTTATTTGTGCTTATGAGGAACCTGTACATAGACCAAGAGGCAGTCATTTGAACAGAACCCGGGGACAGTGAATGGTTTAAAATTAGGAAAGGTGTGCGGCAGGATTGTATTCTTCCACCATACTTATTCAATCTGTACCCTGAGCAAATAATCTAAGAAACTGGATTATATGAAGTAGAACGTTATTAACAACCTGTGATATGCAGATGATAACAACCTTGCTTGCTGAAAATGTAGAGAACTTAAAATACTGATGAAAGTTAAAGGCCATAGCCTTCAGCACGGGTTGCACCTCAATAGAAAGGGGAAAAAAATCCCTACTCAGGAAGCAATAAACAAAATCCATATAAATGGAGAAAAGATTGAAGTTGACGAAAATTTCTTTTTGCTTGCTAATGCAATACTTCATTTAATTTCTTGACTACATGGAAGCAGCAGCCAAGAAATTAAATGATGAATTACCTTAGGCAAATCTGCTGTACAAGACCTCTTTAAAGTGTTCAAGAGCAAAGATGTCAGTTTGAAGACTAAGGTGCGCCTGACCCACGCCATGGTATTTTCAGTAGTTTCATTTGCATGTGAAAGTTGGACCATGAATAAGGAAAATCATAGAAGAATTGATGCATTTGAGTTAAGGTGTTAGAGAAGAATATTAAAAGTACCATGGACTGCCAGAAAAACAAACAGATCTGTGTTAGAAGTAAAGCCGGAATGCTCTTTAAAAGCCAGGATGTCCAGATTTCATCTCTCATACTTTAGACATATTATCAGGAGGAACCAATCCCTGAAGACGGGTATCATGCTTGGTAAAGTGGAGGGTCAATGAAAAACAGGAATACCCTAATGAAATGGATTGGAACAGTAGCAGCAGCCATGGGCTCAAGCTTAACAATTGTGAGGATGGCTAAGGAAGGACCAGGCAGCATTTCCTTCTGTTGTGTATAAGGTAGTTGTGAGTCAGAACCAACTTGACCTAGTGACAACAACAGCAAAAGACCATTTCTCAGAATTTAACAAAAATGTTCCAGAATACTGCCAACAGTACACTTTTATATTGACAACGTAAACTAGAATACTTCTATGTTCTATATGGTCTGATAGACCTAATCCCATAAAAGGATACATGCTATAATTTTCTTATAACGCTTTTTTGGTTGAGATAATTCATAAAGATTGTTACTTCAAAACAAAAACCATCTAATGGTTCATTCAAGGAGCCCTGGTAGCAATGTAGGATAAACACTGGCTGCTAACCCCAAAGTCAACTGTTCAACCCATCAGATGTTCTGAGGAAGAAAGATGAGGCTTTCTACTCCTATAAAGTTTTATATCTTCAGAATTCCTATACAGGGTGTCTATGAATCTGAATCAACTCAAATACAACATGAGACAGAGAATGGACTCATTGGCAGTGGAGGTTTTTAAGGAGTTATTCAAGAAAGACACATAACTTAATGGTATTACAATATGTAATATTGTAATATGCCTGCTATCTTTTTATTCCTGTTAAGAAAAAGCCTTTTTAAAAAAAATGTTTAGAACATCACTGGCAATCAAGTGCATACCTGTTAAAATAAAACAATGAAATCCATAGTTACTACACTTTATTCCTTCTGAAAAAAAAAAAAACCTATCTGCTTTTGTGCTTTGCAACTTTCCTGAAGAAATTAAAGATTTTTCCCTTCATCCTGTCTCTGCTACTATTGCTATTCATTTCATTAGGTCTTCCCGATAAAAAAAAAAAATCATTGAGTTGATTCCAACTCACAGCCTCCCTATAGGTCAGAATAGCTCCATAGATTCTAAGAGTCTACACTTAGAAAGTACACCAAGCTAAAATACAAGACAACAGAAAATTATGGAGATTATAAAAAGTATGCTTAACTCTTATATCTCCATACAGTGTCAACTTCTGGCAAACAACTGTTCTACATAATGAATGCTGCAGTGTCTGTCTCATGGTGTAAGAACATTAACTAATCTAAGCTGCCCCACAGTCACCACCATCCTACTAGGCTTTTCACAGAAGTCTGAAATGTAAAAAAAATAAAAAATTTTGTTTCTAAACTCCAGTTTGATCTGGGACTTAAGCAGTCTAATTATACTCTTACTACATAGACTAAAAGTGATAAAAATGGCCGATTAATATACCAAATTTTGTCTGTGGTAGCACAAAGCACGTTTAAATGATTAGGGCTTACTTCGCTACTACTGGAAGATTATTGGGTGTCCACCACTATTACCTGCACTTTATAGGTGGAGGCACCAAGGTAGAAAGGTTAAGTGGCATCTACAAAATAATGTCCTGAGTCATAATAAATGTCCAGATCTTACTATTTCTGGTCCTGAGCCTACAACCACCATGGACCTTATTTTAATTTCTAAGACCAAAAAGTCAACTCTAAAAACACCAACAAGAATTTATAGGAATTTACTTTTTAAACGAATACCTAAAACTGCTAACACCTGGTTTTGAATGGAGGAAAACTTCCTTCAGAAACAGCATATCTCTACACTTACTCGTCACTTACCGACTATCCCATTATACCACATTTTACATTTACAACTTTGAAAAAACTCTCAGGTAGCAGTGTCTCCATTGTGCCCACCCTCATAAGGGCCTTGATGAGGTGGGTGCTCTCTCCATGGACCACCCTGAAGGATACGACTTGGCCACAGTAGAGATGATGGTCAAGCAGTTACAGGATACCTTCTCTACTCCAATCCATTCATATCTTAATCAAGCCACAGAGGGTACAGGGTAATAGCAGGGTAACAGCGGACAATATGAGGACAATGGCAGGCGAGAGTAGTCAGGTGAGGTCCCAAAGATGCCAGGAAGTTTGTGGGGCTTCATGGCTGAGGTAGACGAAGAACAAGTCAAGTCCACAATCAAGGAGGGTGATCAAGGAAGCAATACCCAATAACGGACCACTACCACCACCATCCACAACACCTGCGTACTCCATAATGGTGAGAAAAGCATGTGGGAAAAGAAGGTCCCACTGTGCCACACACACATCCCAAGGGGCACTCCCTATGGGGGTGCCAGACAGGTGGTGAGCAACTGGCTATGGAAAACACCAACAACAAAGATGGGATGTGGCCCCGGACTCTCATGCAGATTTTGCATATCGATCTAGTCTTAGGAGTGGGTTTATGCCTTTGAAGAAATTGTTTTTTAAAAAAACACCTTAAAAGCTTAGAAATTCCTTAACTCCTGGTGTGGCACTGTAGGATATGTTCTGGACTGCTAACTACAAGGCTGGCGATTCAAATCCACCAGCCACTCCTTAGAAACACTATACAGGGTCACTATGCATTGGGACTACTTCCACAGCTCTAACAACAACCACACATAATAGTTGCTGGTTCCTCTAAAAGACAATTTAATGATACCAAATTCTAAATTGTCTGTGTCTACTTTTATCTATGATTTCATTTTGAATAAGCAACAATACTTTTTTCCCTTGGTATTTCTCTTTCACAAAATATAGACAGAAAAACTTAATTCCTACAGGTTTGAGATGAAAAAAAAACACCCATAATCCAGGTGGTTTTAAGTCCTAGAATAAAGGCAAACTTCACTGAAAGTAATTGTTTCAGTAGATGCCCTCAAAATAAGATACTACACCATTCATTATAGACAACCCCCCCCCAAAAACAACAACCTTCTATTTAAGCCAAATCTTGATCACAAAAAAATTTGGAACACAAATGAAAACCTCTAAAACTGTTAAAAGTTCTATTGTCCAATTCAGAAATTTAATGCATCTGCACTCACATATTTCTCCTTCAATAAACACACTAATTCTATTCTTAATTAGCAGAAATTGTATGTAATTATTAGAGAACAGAGACCCTCAGGGAAAGCTGGGGAATGATGCAATCAATTACAATAGAAAATGTATACAATGTTAAATTAATGATTTTAAACAATAAAGTTGGGCAACTATACTTACTGGAAAACAATAAAATTTCTAAATTTTAAGAATATATATTTGAAGGTCAGCTTTTAAAAACTCTTAATCCTTTATGGT
Organism: Chrysochloris asiatica; assembly: GCF_000296735.1. Lineage (NCBI taxonomy): Eukaryota > Metazoa > Chordata > Mammalia > Afrosoricida > Chrysochloridae > Chrysochloris > Chrysochloris asiatica. Next base: position 23,295,950 of record NW_006408537.1, on the reverse strand, counting down.
TTCAAGTAAGTCTATACTCAAGTTCTTCTCCTGGAATGTCAGGTAAACACAATTCTTTAAAATTAAAGCTTGAATCCTTAAGTGTAACTGATTTTATGCCACTGTCACTCATTTGATACATTTCCGGCCAGTGAAGAAGATGAAGATAATTTTATTGAATTGGAAGCTGAAGTAAGAATATTGAGCGGAAACCTAGCTTAAGCAGAAAGCAGGGGAGACTAGAAGGGCATGTTAGAAAGAACTCTGCAGGGATTTAATAAAAAGTAAAACAAACAGATTGAAATAAACAGACTAGACCGATTCAAATAGGAAAAAAGTTCTTGAAGAGAGGAAAATGGGACCGGGCTGGAAAAGAAGGGGAGAGGGGCCTTAGTCAGAAAGCAATGAAATAGGGTACCAAAAGGGAGCAAAGAATAAATTAAATGAATGAGAGCCCCTAAAGGGTAAGGTAGGGGCATAGAGATGCTAAAGTAAAACACACATTCGTAAACTAACAAAAGAGAACGAAGACGCAGTACTGAAAGGTGGAAAACAGGTAAAGAGAGAGCTAAAAAGAAATTATGGAGAAGATCGAGAAAACTGGTTGGGCAGGGTACAACCAGGAGCTAGGGAAGAGCCTGACCAGAGATGCACAGTGAGGGGGAAGAAATCGGAGGAGCTAAAGGATACGATACTTCCAACTGAGGGACCATCGGGGTGAAAAGGCACGTGGGAGGCGAGAGATGGAAAAGCAGAACCCAGAAAGGCGTGACAGAGAGGCGACGAGGAAGGAGCAGGGGACGAAGGGCAGGAGAAGGATGGGAAACAGGAGGCTTGAGATTCAGTGAGAGGCGGTAGAGGGACACGCCACAGGGGCAGGGGCGCCTGGGGACATCGGGCAACAGGAGCGCCGCGGTCCCAAGGCTCCGGGAGGGCGGGCGTACTGTGCCACCGTCCCCACCGACCTTCAGCGAACCCGAGGCTTTGCTCCGACAGCGAAAAGCCGGTGAAAGATCCGAGTGGATGAGCCGGGGATGAGAAGGAGGCCGCTTCCTGCCGGGCCCTTGGGAAGGAGGGACGGAGGGAGGGGTCGTGGGTGTCGGGAACCGGGGACAAGCGAGAGGACAGTTGGGGGCTTACCTCTCTCCTTGCTCGGCCTCTTCCACCGTCTGTCGGGCGGAGGAAGTTCTCGTCCCGCTGGAAGAAGACAGCCCTAACCGGGTCAGCACCATCCCGCTCAGGGTAACTCACATCGCCATCTCAGCAACAGCAACCACCGCAGCGGAGGAGCCGGTTCGTCACCGCCACTCCGCGACTAGCCTACAACGGCCAACGAGCATGCGCAGTCGCCCCAGTCCCGTGGGAGCGCTGGCCCGCTGGCGCTACCTGAAATCAACAGGTCCCCGGGCGCGCGGCCCCGCCCCGCCTTCCTCTACCGCCTCTCTCCTCCCTTTTCTGAGCCTAGGCCCCGCCCCTCCCATGCCCCTCCCCTTTGGAGTTGCAACTGCCTAAATCCCAGCACAAACTGTGATTTCGAGATGTTAGTTCTAACCTACTCCAAAGGAGCCCTGGTGGTGCAGTGATTAACCGCTCCACTACGAACCTAAAGGTGGGCTGTTCTAACACACAGGGGAGAGGGGGAGAAAGATGTGGTTGTCAGCTTCCCTTTGGGGCAGTTTTACTTTGTCGTATAAGGTCGCTACACGAGCCCTGGTGTGACTGTAGGATAAGCAACGGATTGCTAACCTTAAGGTTGGCGGTTCAAACCCACCAGCCGCTCCTTGGAAACCCTATACAGGGTCACTATGAGACGGAACCGACTGCACAACACTGAACAACAGGGTCGCGATCAGTCTGAATCCATTTAGGAAAATCCATTTGGTTCGGACTCGGCTCCCGCTCCCAAGATCCCGCGAGAACGGGAAGTTTGCGTCAATAAAACGCGCGAGCTCCAGCAACTCGGCGAGGCTGCACTGTTCTGGGAATGAGTCTGGAGTTTGAGCGGTGTGGGATGAGACGTCTTGGTGGTACAATTGTTACATTCTCTGCTGCTAACAGCTGCGGTTACAACTCACCAGCTGCTCCTTGGAAAAAAGACGTGGTGATCTAACTGGGTCGCTAAGTCACCGCACACAGAGGATTCAAAGACCAAAAGAGGGAGTGCTAAAACCTACTTCGCCTCCTTGGTAGAGCCTGGTGTCTGCGCTTCTCCATTTACTCCGTAGGAACAGAAGCTGTGGGGGGATCCACGCGACTCGCCGTAGACACAGCCAGTTGTTGGCATTTGGGGAGAGATGTTGCTGCTATGATTGCTGCTCGCTTGATGACCCCCAAAAGGGCGGAGAGGAACCAATGAAGTGAATTCATAGTTCTTAAATTCCATTAACACAATCTATGATTTCGATAGCCCATGGAGGAAAATTCTTCAATTATTTACCTTGTTTTTCAATCTAGTCCAGTAGAAACTTGTGCATAGAGCTCAGTATGTTGCTAAAAGAGTTAATTAAAAGAAATTTGTAGCTGCAGCTTGCGTGGTTACCTGTGTCTTCGGAAAATACGCTTAATATCTAGTTTTCATTTCTCCATCCATTTCCCTAAAACACAACCTGTGCTAAAATTCCTTTCCTGCATGTGTTTTCATTCAAATCACATTCCTTATCTGCTACATACCAGGCAAGAATCTCAGGTGGCACACTGGTTAGAAAACTTGGCTGCTAACCAAACGGTTGGTAAATACGAATCCACCAGCCTGAGCTTTCTTAAAGATAACAGTCTTGGAATCCTATGAGACACTGCCTGTAGGGTTGATACGAGTCAGCATTGGAATGAAAGCAATGGGTTTGATTTGGGGGTTATGGATTGGAGTGAGAGTTTAGGTGCCAAGCATTGCACTAACCTAGGAGGAAGAAATCAACCCATGAATAAAACAGAACTTTATAGAATATTTACAGTGCAGTGCTGAGATTATTCACAGAGATCTATTGGAGTAAAACTATTGGAGTGCAGAAAAAAACATTAATCCAATATAGATTGAAGAGAAGGCATGAGTTAGAAAAATTTTACAGGAGAAAATTATTCCAGAGTTAATGAAGTGATGATATGTGTGGGGGTTGAAGGGAGGATTAATTACATTAGCAACAGGATTCTTTAGACAAAAACTATGAGGTGAGGAACTGATCTTTGCATCGAAAGCAGACTCCTGGTATGGTGCTTTAGGATAAACTCTGGACTGTTAACCACAAGGTTGGCAGTTCAAACCCACTCGATACTGAGTCAGAACTGACTCGACAGCACTTAACACTGTAGAATAAGCACTGAACTGTGAACCACAAGGCTGATGGTTCAAACCCACCAGCCAGAAATCCTGTACAAGGTCGCTATGAGTCGGAACTAACTGCGCAGTTAAATACAACGCCCTAGTTGCTACGGAACTCTGGTGGCATAGTGAGTTACACATTAAGCTGTTAACCACAAAGTCAGCAGTTCAAATCCACCAGCCGCTCCTTGGGAGAAAGATGAGGCTTTCTGCTCTGGTAAAAATTTGCAGCCTCAGAAACAGGATCTCTCTGAGCCAGAACCTACTGGGCAGCACACCACCGCTATGCTAGTTGCTGAGAGAACAATGAAGGGTAAAATTCAGTTCCAACTCTCAGTAGTTACAATCTAGGAAAAGAAATGGGCACACTAGTAAAAGGTCAATACGTTGTACCAAAGAGTTCCAATTGAGATAGGCACAAATTGAAAAGGAACATTTAACCAACCTAGAGAGTTAAGTAAGTCTTCCTGAAAATGTATTTAACATTGTTGTTGTTAAGTGCCATCGAGTGGGTTCTGACTCAAAGAAACCCTATACAGGGTTTCCAAGGAGCAGCTGGTACTTTTGAATCATGGACCTTGTGGTTTGCAATCTAGTGCTTATCCTACAGAGCCACAATATAAAATAATTACATAAAGAAAATTAGTCAAATTATGATGCTTCTTGACTAAGAGACTACTAGAATGTATAACACATGTCAGATTATCTGGGTTCTAGTTCTAGATTCTGTAGGAAATCCCAGGGTTAATGAAAAAGTATTCTACCAAATCATAAGAAACATTTATTAAACAAAAATATCAAAATATGGGACTATTGTTCTTAACATATGCATCT
>NW_006408537.1:23287625-23291721 GCF_000296735.1 Chrysochloris asiatica | reverse complement strand
TTACAGAATTCAATAAGAGAAAGACTGTTAAAAGTGAACCATTTACAAAGGGAAATATAAATAACCAATAATCAGTGTGGCGCTGTAGAATCAGCACTAGACTGCAAATCACAAGATTGGCAGTTCAAACCCACCAGCTGCTCCTTGCAAACCCTAAACAGGGTCACTATGAGTCAGCACTGATACATGAGCACTAACAACAACAACAATCAGGTATATAGCTGAAATAACCAGGAGTTCAAGTTTTTTCCTAACAAACTGAAAAGATGAAAAAGAATAAATACTTTACAGATAGATGAGGCTGTGAGGAAATGGGAATTTTTACCGCTGTCTGGCAAAGTGTGGCAATCACAAAAATTTAAATGTATATTCTCTTTGAGGCAGGAATTCTCATCTATAGGACAGTAAATGAATAATTTCTTTTAGAATGATCAGTACAAGGCTAGTCCCTATCAGGTGCAGGTTTAAGATGTTTCAAATGCCCAATTTTTCCAAACTGCTGCACCACTCCATCATCTCTGACATCGACTGCTCCTCCCTTTAGAACTTTCTTTCCCTCCTTCCTCTGAGTTCTAGCATTCACTGCCACATCTCACAGAACTCATGAACCAGTAAGGAAGTGGCTCATGTAATTGGAGAGGCTGACAAATCCCAAATTGGTGGGTCAGGCATCAGTCTGGAGGAGTCTCCTCACTCATGTAATTGCAAGGCTTCTCAAACCCAAATTGGCAGGTCAAACAACAGGCTGCTGACTCAAGGTTGTGGACGCTGGTGAATTCAGTCAGATGATAAGCTGCTGTTGCAGTAGAGGAAGGCAAGTGTCAAATCTTTGGAGTAAGTGTCAGTCTGAAGACCTCTCCCAAGCCACATGGCTGCAGGAGCTGGCGAACCCAAGTCAGCAAGTCAAACAGGCCACTGGTCGCAAATTTGTACTTGGATTCTTCTGTAGAGGGCCAACATGGAACTCATCAGTCAATCAATTCTTCAACGTCTGCTCTCAGCCTCCAAAGAGTCCAGCACCTGCCATTTCTTGGTATTGATCACAACTTTCCATTATCAATCCTTCTCGATATTCAAGACGCAGAGGTCCATCTTTCCTGTGCCATGTGTTCTGATTGCTCCACAGTCTAGATTTCAGGGCCTCCTCTGAGCAGGTACAGTCCTGACCAATCATGTCACACATGGCATGCATGCCTTGTTTTCCAAAGGAGTTGATAAGATACACACACCTTCCTTTTGCAGATACCACTGGTTTATATATACTTTTGAAGGTGGTGTTTCCATTTCTTTAACTCTTTCTAAGAATTCTGCTTTCTTCAGTTAACACTGTGTAAAAATGTCAGTTTGGGCATCCTTGAGGGACTCAAATTGTGTCCCTTTTCAATGTTCTTTGAGTTTGGAGAAACAAAAAGAAGTCTAATGGGACATTAGGGCTGTAGAGCAGATGGGTGCGGTTTCTCAATGAACTTCTCAAGGACAGTCCTTGCTACTGTAGAAGAATGAGCAGGTGCATTGTTGTGTTGGAAAAAAATTTTTCACTTTCCTGGCCTTTTTCTCACCAGTGCCATTTTCAGTTTTTAAAAAATGTCTTTATAATAAGCCTCTGTGATCATTCTGTGTCCTTCAAAAAATTATCTATCAAGATGATTCCAAAAAAGTTGCCATAAATTTCTGAGCTGACCTCACTGCCTTGAATTTTACTGGCCTACCGGATCTCCTTGGAAACCTGTTTTGATTGTTTCTTTCTTTCATTTTTTTTTTTCTTAAGGAACTTTAATGAGACTAAGACACGTGTATTACTGACAGAATTTGTGTGCTGTGGACCACTGATCTAAGAGAAGTATTTAAACACACTTTGTTTGTAATAAATCCATGCATGTATGAACTATAATGCTATTTGCAATACTTTTGACTTACTTTCATGCTGGATAATCTTATAACTTCCAATAACTTTTCTAGAGCTTCATCTTCTCTTACATAAAACAATAGAGTCAGATTATGTAGATTCTAAGTTCGTTTCTTTGAAATTTCTTTATAAATCTCATGATTCTAAATTTATTTCCCATACATCTCCTCATGTTTTGCATCATCTTTTATGTTTCTTATTTATAACATTGTTTCACATTTACCAGTAATGTACATTAAACAAAATCTTATGTTCTGTGTAATTTAAAATTAAAGTGGGTAATGTTTAAAGAATGTGCAAGGTTTGTTATCCTTCATATCCTGTTGCTGGTTTACATGGTTTAACTTTGGCATAAAATGTTTTTGAATCTTTACTAAGCACGTCTAACTGGAGTATTTCCTTTAATTGGACATCAGGTTATATCTTCCCTTCACATTTGTGCAGTACTGACTCATCAAAAGATTAAGACACAAAGAAATGACTTTGTGGACAGCTGTCTCACATTTGTCCGTTGCTAGGATTCCTGGTGTGGTGCTATGAGTTAATGGGCTTGATTTAAAAGTTGGTTTGAACTGCAAGGACAGCTGTGGTTCAAGCTCACCAGCCACATCTTGGAAACCCTATGTTGTTGTCAGGTGTCATCAAGTCGGAACCGACTCATAGCGACCCCATGCACAGCAGAATGAAACAATGTCCGATCCTTGGCCAACCCTATACAGGGTTGTAATGAGTCAGAACTGACTTACATTTAACAACAACAGCAAGGTAGAATACTCCACTACTTGTCTAAGTTTTTCATACTATAATGGTTTGTATGCTGCTACAATGCTAGAAGATATGCCACCAATATATCAAAGACAAGCATGGTCATTCATAGTGGATAGATTTTGGTGGTGCTACCAGACAGACTAAGACAGACTAGGTGAAAAATGTCTTGCAATATACCTCTGTAAACTAACCACAGGATATTGTCTCATTCACTTGCTTTACACAGATTATCAGATGGGATCAATCACTACAGGAAGTGATTGGTAAAGTAAAGGACAAACGAAGATGTAGGAGACCATTGGTCAGATGTATTGGGCAGTAACCACAGTGATGGACTCAGTCATGCTAATGAGTATAAGGATGACGCATGCAAAGTCACCATGAGTTAGAGATGACTGATGGCAACTAACAGCAGATAGAATACTAAACAAATAAAATTTGCCTTTTCCTTCCCAAGAATTATGATTTTCAAAATATTTCTGTTGATTTAAGTAGGCCATTACCAACTCAGAAAAATTTTAACTCATTTTAAATTAAAAATAAAATATTCAAAATCATTCACAAGATTTTTAACAGTGTGATTCTTTGGGGCCTTTTATACAGGGAACCCTGACTTTTCTTTCTTTCCTTGGGTAAGAGTCGTATAACCTTACTGGTCTCGCCCCTCTCTCATTTGTCTGACTGTGGTGGTTTGTGTATTGCTGTGATGCTGGAAACTATACCACTGGTGTTTCACATACCAGCAGGCTCATCCATTCATCTCCTTACATAGACAGGTTTCAGTGGGACTTCCAGACTAAGAACAGACTGTTAAGTGCCATCAAGTCAGTTCTGACTCATAGTCACCCTGTAGGGTTTCCAAGCAGCAACTGGTAAGTTTGAACCACCAACCTTGCAGCTCAAACCTACCTTGCAGTCTAGTGCTTTTCCTACAGTGTTACACTGAAACAAACTAGGAAGAAGGAATAGACAGGTAATCCACTTCTAAGAAATTAACTCCTAAAAATGTTATGAATAATAGGGAAACATTGTCTGATATAATGTAGGAAGATCAGCCCCTCAGGTTGAATATAAATCAAAATACAACTCAGGAAGATCTGCTTATACAAAGTAGAATCAACCTTAATGACATGGATGGAGGAAAGCGTTGGAGGCCTTCATTTGTTGAGTGAGAAGGAACAGCTGCAAACATCTATTAATAATTGGAACATGGTCCTAGAAATAAATGAGAACGAAAACAAAACATACCAAAATCTTTGTGACATGGTGAAAGTGCTGATGAGAGGACAATTAATTGCAATAAACACACACATCCAAAAAGAAGAAAGAACCAAAATTAACACATTAACACAGCTTTTACAACAATTAGAAACAGACCAACAGATGGAACCCACAGCCACCAAAAGAAAAGAAATAATAAAG
>NW_006408537.1:23273640-23279386 GCF_000296735.1 Chrysochloris asiatica | reverse complement strand
TGCTGGGTAGAGAGCCAGTGAAAAAGAGGAAGAATCCCAACAATGTGGATTGATGCAGTGGCTGCAATGATGGGCTTAAAGATAACTATAATTATGATAACAATGCAGGGCCATACAATATTTACTTCTGTTTTGCATAGGGCCGATGTCAGTCAGAACTGACTCATGGCACCTAACAACAGAAATCCTTCTGGTGCAATCCCTTAAGCTTGTGTTCAAAGTATGCTGTTGTTAGATCCCATCTAGTTGGTTCTGACTCTTAGCAACCCTATGCACAACAGAACAACCCTATGCACAAACACTGTGTCATCCTAACAATTGTTATTTTTCAGTCCACTGTTGCTGCCACTTTGTCAATTCATCTTATTGGGAGTCTTCCTCTTTTTTGCTGGCCCTCCACTTTTCTAAGCACAATGTCCTTCTCCAGATATTAGTCCCTCCTGATAATATGTCCAAAACGCAAGAGCTGGAAGTCTCGCCATCCTCACTTCTAAGGTATTCTGCTTGTATTTCTTTCAACACAGATTTGTTTGTTATTCTGGCAATCCATGGTACTTTCAATATTCTTCATCAACACTGCAATTCAAATATATCAGTTCTTAAAAGGTTTTACTTGTTCATTGTCTAACTTTCACATTCATGTGAGACAACTGAAACAACCATGGTTTGGGTCAGGAGCACCTTAGTCCTCAAACTGACATTTTTGCTTTTGAACACTTGAAATTTGTCTGTTCAGGCAGATTTGCCTAATACACTATGTCCTTTGATTTCTTGACTGCTGCTTCCACAAACACTTATCGTGGCTCCTAGCAAACTGAAGTTTTTGAAAACTTCAATTTGTTTTCCATTTATCATGATGTTATTTATTGGTCCAGTTGTGAGGATTTTAATTTTCTTTGCTTTCAGCAAGCAAGGTTGTGTCGTCTGCATATTGTAGGTTGTTAATGACGTTTCCTCTAATCCCGATGTCACATTCTTCTTCAGCTTCTGAGATTATTTGCTCAGCATATAGTTTGAATAAGTGTGGTGAAAGGATACAACCCTGAAGCATACCTTTCCTAATTTTAAACCATTCAGTATCCTCTGGTTCTAATCAAACCACTGCCTCTTGGTCTATGCACAGGTTTCTCATGAGCACAATTAAGTGTTCAGGAACATCCATTCTTTTCAATGTTATCCATTGTTACTGTTGTTATTGTTAAGTGCTGACAAGTCAGTTCTGACTCATAGTAACCCTGTATAGAGTTTCTGAGGAGAAGCTGGTAAATTGGAACCACCAACCTTGTGGCTCAAATCAGTCTTGTGGTCCAGTGCTCATCCTACAGCACCACACCAAGACTCTCTAGTTTGTTACACTTCACACAGTCGAATGCCTTTGCATAGTCAATAAAGCATAAGCAGGTATCTTTCTGGTATTTTGTGCTTTCAGCCAAGATCCATCTGACATTAGAAGTGATATCCTTAGTTCCACATCCTCTTTTGATGTGGCTTGAATTTCTGGGAGCTCCTTGTAAATGTATTGTTGTGATCAATTTTTAATTATCTTCAGCCAAAATTTACTTGTATGTGATATTAATGATGTTGTTAGACAATTTCAAATTTTCATTGTATCACCTCTCTGGAACGTGCACAGATATGGATCTCTTCCAATCAGTTGGTCAAATAGTTGTCTTCCAAATTTCTTGACATAGATGTGTGTCTTCAGTTTATTGAAACATTTCAATTTATAGTCCATAAACTCCTGCAGTCTTGTTTTTCACGAGTGACTTCAGTGTTGGTTGAACTTCTTTCAATTTTATCAGTTCTTGATCAGATAGTTCCTGTATTTTCAATAAACTTTTGCTTTCCTCATGGATGATATTCTTGATGTCATCCTACAACTCCTCTGGGCTTTGGACATTAGTGTATAATGCATCAAATCTGTTCTTGAGATGGTTTCTAAATTTAGGTGGGACATACTCAAGGTCATATGCTCTCAGGGAGTTCTTTTAATTTTCTTTAGCTTCAGCCTAAACTTTCATATGAACAGTTGATGGCCTGTTCTAGAGTTGGCCTTGTTTTGGTTGATGAGATTGAGCTTGTTCATTGTCTCTTCCCACAGAGTAGCCAACTTGATTCCTGTATATTCCATCTGGTGATGTCCATGTGTATATTATGTCATTGAAAAAAGGTAATTGCAATGAGTAAGTCATTGGTCTTGCAAAATTCTATCATGCATATTTTTCAACTACGGTTCCTTCTTTTTTGTCTCCAACACTGACATTCCAATCGCCAGTAATTATCAATGTATCTTGATTGCATGTTTGATCAATTTCAGACTGAAGAAGTTGGTAGAATTTTCAATTTCATCATCACCAATTTTAGTGGTTGATAGATAAATTTGTATTGTAGTCATATTAACTGGTCTTCCTTGTGTTGTTGATGTTAAGTGCTGTTGCGACAGTTCCTACTCATAGTGACCCTGTATAGGATTTCCAAGAATCAGCAGATAAGTTAGAACTGCTGACCTTGTAGTTAGCTGTCCAGTGCTTAACCTACAGTGCCATACCAGGACTCTGGTCTTCCTTATTGTTGCTTTTGAGTGCTGTTGAGTTGGTTCCGTCCTATCACAGACAGCATTGTATTTCAAGATAGATCTTGAAATGTTCTTGTTCTTTTTGATGAATGGACGTCATTCCTCTTCAATTTATTTTTCCTAGTATAGTAAACCATATGATTGTCTGACTCAAAATGGTCAATACCATTCCATATAGGCTCACTAATACCTAGAATATCAATCTTTATGCGTACCATTTCATTTTTGACAACTTTCAATTTTCCTATATTCATGCTTCATAAATTTCACATTCTGATTATTAATGGATGTTTGCAGTTGTTTTGCCTCCTTTTGAGTTGTGCCACATCAGCAAATGTAGATCTCAAAACCTTAACTCCACCCATGTTGTTAAGATCAACTGTAGTTTGAGGAGGCAGCTCTTCCCCAGTCATATTTTGAGTGCCTTCTAACATGAGGGACTCATCTTCTGGCATTATACCAGACAATCTTCTGGTGCTATTCATAAGATTTTCATGGCTAGTCATTCAGAAGTTGTCTATGTCTCTTTTTTCCTAGTCTGTCGTAGTCTGGAAGCTCCACTGAAACCTGTCCACTGTGGGTGACCCTGCTGGTATTTGAAATATTGGTGGCATAGCTTCCAGCAGCACAGCATCACACAAGCCACCACAATAGGACAAACTGACGGATGAGTGGTGGATGCAAAGGCCAGATATAATTAATACAGACACTTGGGTGAGTGCCCACTCTAATCAAGGGTAAGATGGAAGAAAAGAAAATTTTATTATAGGACTTTCTTCTGAGGATTGGTAACATCTACAAACCAGTAGGGTAAAAGCATTAGTACATAGCTTTATGCTGTAACATTATTTCATGACTTAATAGCTATTGCCTTTCTGGAGGAAATTATGATATAAAATTAAATTGCCAAGTTTTTCTTCGTTATAATATAATAGCAATCCCTTAGTTGAAAAATGTTCTTTCTTTTTCCAAATTGATAATGATGGTTACTCCATGAAGAGAAACTTAGAGGTTGGTTGGCCTGAGGCCTAGGGAGTGGAGGGGTGGGAGTGGAAGGAAGGAAGACTTTTTATTGTATATTCTTTGGAGTTTGAGACTGGTGAATATTGAAAAGGAAAAAAAAAAAATTCAGCCATGTAAAAAGGTTTCAGAATGCATATACCATAGTCTGTAACAATGATATTATAGGGAAAACTGATAACAATATAACTGATTAAACTGCAAACAAGTTTTTGTTATACAATGTGAAAAGAGCGGTCAAACCTGGATTACAAAAAGATGGAGTATCTATCTGTTTGGAGTTTTCATAGTGAATCTGTCCTTCTTCCCACTGTCATCTCACTGAATTAGTCTTATGAAGTATAATTATCTGATAACAAGTAATGGTAAGGAAATAATTCCTAAATTATTTTCTTCCTTATACGCTTAAAGCTCACCATGGTTGTTTTTTGTTTTTAAAAATAATATTTACACGAATTATTATCTGCTCTATGATTGGAAGCATATTAGGCAATTACTTACCTTTTCTGATGATTCACAAATTCTTGTCTTTAGGCATGTTTTTAAGCCAACTCCAATAGAATCTTTTGATTTACATCAGATATTTTCATGTGGACATTCTCTTGTTCCCTCTTAACTCAGTATATCCCAAACTGGACTCATCCTCATTTCCTTTCCCCATTATGCACAGCTCCTTTTCCTTTCCAACATTCCAATTTCTGCCAATAGCTATTTTTTACCCATCAATCTAAACCCTTGGCTTCTTGGGTTAATGTGCTGGACAGCAAAGCTGGTTTGAATTGTAAATTCAGCGGGTCAAGCTCACCAGCTACTCCTTGGAAACCCTGTACCAGGGTTACTATGGGTCAGAACCTACTCGAAGGCACTTAACAACAACAACAACAATCTAAATGTATGATCTCAAACTCATAGTAGGCACTTTCTTTTCCTTTGTCTCTGCTGTATTCCATTTGTATCTCCTGTTTGAGTTTTCTTTCAAAACATTTTCCTATTTCAGAATGCTTCTCTAGTCCAATGAAAAATCACTAAAGAACAATTTCATTTAGTTTACAGATACTTGTTGCTAAGTATAGTCGAGTTGGTTCTGACTTATAGCAACCCTGCATAGGACTTCTAGCAGTAGCTGGTGGGTTTGAACCGCCGACCTTGGGCTTAGCAGTACAGTGCTTGTCCTACAGTGCCACACCAAGACTCCTTTCAGATACTAGTAATACTAATAATGGCTAACTCGTATTATTTCCTTATCATCTGCTGCACAGCAGTCTTAATGCTTTTAATTTTGGGTTGTCACAACAAAATGTTAACAATTTAGGCATTATACACTTCCTGAACAAATGAAGAGATTGAGTGTGTTCGTGCTGCTAGTAAGTGGTAGACTGGGGTCTAACCCAGTTGTCTCTGACCCAGAAACTCTTCTCTTTCCATGCTATTAGCTATCTCTGAATAGAATGTATCTTACTAGAATCACTGGATTATTTTCTGTAAATAATTAAAGGAAGAATTCTTTTACCAAGTAATGTTATAAAATGATTGCTGTAAATTAAGCACAATCACATTTCGTAATCACAGTTAATAAAAACAATCTTAAATCCAACAAATCACTGTTGGCAATTTTATGTGCATTCTTTTTCATGTTTGCTGAAAATTGTAATCTTCTTGTCTTTTTCAATTGTAGAATTATTTTGATTAAACATCATATACTAATTAGTAACTTCATGAACTGAGCACATAATCAAAATTTTGAAACATCTTTTTACTCTTTGTGACCTTATAAATTTGCATAATTTTCTTTTGTACTTTCCTGATTGATTTGTAAGATGGGTAATTTTTTTTTCCTTTTTAAAACTTTTTATTGTGAATTGAGTGAAGGTTTACAGACAAGATTATCAGTCTTATATTCAACAAATCAAACATTGTTTTATCTCAATGATTGCAATCCCCTCAGTGCAACAAGAGTTACCCCACATCCTCCCTGTAGTTTTATTTCCATTCCATTGTCCTTCCCGTCCCTTCTCAACTTCGTCCTTAGGTAAATGTTGCTCTTTTATCCTTGAATGATTGACCATTCCATAGTGAGTATACCTTACTAGTGTTGTTATCCTCCCTATAGACCTATCTATTGCTTGTCTGAAAATTGGGCCACCACGGTGA
>NW_006408537.1:23268705-23273216 GCF_000296735.1 Chrysochloris asiatica | reverse complement strand
TCCTGGACCTTCTAATGTGATCTCAGGGGAATTGGTAGTGGTAGCTGGATGCCATCTAGTTCTTTTGGTCTAAGATTGTTCACATGCTCCATTGGTCCACTGGCCTAGTTGAGTCCAAGTGTCTTCAATTTTCTTCACTCTTCTTTTTTTCATATATGGAAAGACCAAAAGTTGCACCCTAGATGGCCGCTTATGAACTTTTAAGATCCCAAGACGCTACTCACCAAAATAGGATGTAGAACATTGTCTTCATGAAATATGTTATTCCAATTGACCATGGTGACCCTGAGACTACGGAATTGAGTCCCCAGGCCCAGAAACCCATTGCTTTAAGTTGCTTGATAATATCTAAGAAGTTTTCTTCATTTTGCCTATGTATGCTCTACTGCATTCATAGATATGTTTCAGCAAAGCTAAATATCCTAAGATGGACATTTTAAGATGCTGCTTCATGGGGAACCTGGTGAATATAAAAAGGATACACATTTCTGATTCCTGTTACTGGCTGGAATAATAGGAATAATGATCCATTAGTATAATTTATAATAAATGGCAGACATAATAAGTGCTCAAATACCTTTTAAAAAATCAAGAGGTATAACCTTAACATCTTGTGCCAATTTGCAGATTTCCATAAGGATGCCAAATTAACCAAAAATATTTTAGCTGTTCTGTAGCAGAAAACACTTTTTCCCACTTAATTGATGGAAACTTAGTTGGAAAGAAAAAAGCACAATAAAACTATATTTCTGTCTTACAATTGTCCTTATGTTTTATTTCTTTCATATTTAATTACCAAATTTCATTATCTTAAGATTTCCTTTGAAAGGTTTATCATTTACTGCCAAATTAATTTTGGTTACAGAAAAAGAAAAGTTTCTTTGTACTATAAAATATAAATGTTTATGTTGTTTATTTTTATGCCTTGAATGTACAAATGTTATACTGTATAGACATATGCTTTCATTTCTCTTGAATAAATATCAATAAATGGAATGATTGCATTATATATTAAGTGTATGATTAATTTTTAGAGAAACTATTGTAGTTCCATAATACAATGGAAATAAACTCACAGTGCTATTACTCTTCTAGGTGGAGGAGAAACTGTTCAGCATTCTGCTCCATTTGTATCACTAGACACTCCCATTTGCCACTTTCACATTCCCAATATTAGTATTCATCAAAGTTGAGATTAACAAATATTTATTGACCTTTTGTAACAAATAAGGCAATGTTTAAAAGGAAACAAACAAACAAAACAATCTTACTCTGTGGACAATGGATCTTTATGTCTGTTAGCCATGATGCTTTTGTAGTAATGGAAATGTGATCCCCAACTTTCTGGGGTATTCAGGTTCAGCAGCAGCATTTAAGGCAAAATATTAGCATTCTCAAACATGAATATAAAAATACCTGACTCACTAAATAATTTCCTAGAGTAGTTAGCTGGGTGGAGGCTCATCATGTTAATAACTAAACCCAACCCTCAAGTCTGTTGGCAAAGGTCATATTTAAGCTTAATGGTTCTGCATCCACCCAGTGAGATATAGGAGGCTTTGATATCCTGCTCAGTTGACTGGAAAGAGGAATGACTCATTAAACACCTGGGACACTGACTGAGTGACTTGCATTGGAAATATTTGAAAAGGTGAGTTGAAGTACTAAACCAGTTTTTCAGAGACTGCAGCACATCAGCCTGAGGCTGAGATGATGATTCAAATAATAGGACTTATAAAGAAGAAAATCTTGTGCAAGAGAAACATAGGGCAGAGCAAATAATTTTTGCATAATGAACATGTGAGTCAGGATTATTCTGGTCTTGAAAAATAAAAGCTAGTTTATCTATGTCATTAAAGGACCTACAGTATGTCATGTGTCTAGCCCAGTGTCTGGCTGGTACACTGTCTCTCAGTGCATGTTTCTTCTCCTTTTCTCTGATCTTTCTTCACTCTTCATTATTTTTAAAAAGAGAAGAGGTATTTCAAGATGATATCTCTATATAGTCATATGAAAGTTCATATTTTTAAAGTCTTAGTTATTATTTAAAGTCTAGCTTTTACTGTCAATTTTACTATTAACAATAATAGCAAAGATGACAGTAAAATGACTCATCTATATAAAATTTCTGCATAATGTTCCAAAATTATTTGGGGGAAGGCATTTTAGAATGAAGGCTGTTAGCTTACTCTAGTGTACTTACTATGATTTTGCTAAGTCAACCGTAAAATAGCCAGAATATAAATTTTAAAAATATCACTGGTAACTCCATATAGTTATTACTTTTTGAATGCTAAGCTACCAGTATTGATTGACATATTAACTTTGGAATCAATCTTTTTGGTTCTTTGAGAAAATAAATAATGTTTTGAAAATAATAGTAAATTAGAACATCTTTTCAGAAATTCCACAATAAATTATTCTGAGAGTTGAAAACAACAACAACAAAAGGTTCCATAAGCACCAGTAAAAGTTACTATGTTCTAATGCAGGGTGACAGACACTTTTATACACAAAACCAAATGCATATAAGGAAACAATAATCTAATTAAAATACTTGAATACCTCTTTTTCAACTCTATTCAGTCACCAATTTAGTGTTTACTTAATGTAATCATTCTATATATTAAGGACTTTGAATAACCTCAAAATAAGTTTTAGCAGTAACATTTAATCATATGTGTACATTTCTTACTTAGTTATGTTTTACATGTAATTTTTCTTTTCTAGAATATGCTCATATACTCCATCTTCTACCATAAAAGATCAGTAGGGGAAAAAAAAATCACAAAACTTTGCATGACTAGATAGAATTTGCATGCATAGAATTTTTGATAGGTTGGATTTCAGCTTACTTGAGAAACCACCTTATGTTTTCAAATACCCCTAGCTACCCCTCCCTTCCCTTCCCTGCCTACACACACCCTTTTTGGACAAGTTTAGCCTCAACAGATACAACCTTGTTGTAGGTCCGGTCTGTCTACAGACAGGACGTAACTTGTAGGAAGGAGAAGCACTGGTGTGCCAGAAAGATTGTGGGCTGCCAGCTGAGAGGCAAGGCTACCTCTTTCCTTTGCTTTGCATGCATAAACACAACATTGTGGCTCAGGAACATGAGGGTTTGTGACTGGTATCAGCCTGTTTACAGAAAGAGGGAAGGATGTGTACTCAGGATACTTGAAGGGGTATGAGTGCTCTAAAAGGAAGAGTAAAGAGCCATAAAAGGAGGCCTGAAGATTTCAAAGATGTGGCCTCTTTATCTCTTTACTTATGGTCAGTGTTGGTGCATGTGCATGGCAGCATGTGTATATATGTACACAGGAAGGAACTTGCAGTGGGAAGTACCACCAAGCACCGCTGGTCAGCCTGCCTCCCTTTGAAAAACAACAATGTAAAGCAAACTACTTTGAACAATCTCATAAGAGGAAATAACACATTGTGTAATGGAGAGATGTAATGTGGAAAAATCTAAGAACTTTGAACAATAGGAAAAAAATAATTGATTTAAAGTAGCATGTATAATTGAAATTGAGAATAAATAGAGAAGGGAGTTTTAGGTACCTAGTTTAGTTAACTAGGCACCCACTAACGCAATAAAAGCAAATGAGAGTCAACCATTTGCTAGGTTTTCAACTGTACCAGTAATTTTTGATACACTCATCTTCAAATGGAGTCCTGGTGTGGCGCTGTGGGTTAATGTGCCAAACTGCAAAGCCGTTTGAACTGCAAGGTTGGTGGTTCAAGCTCACCAGCTGCTCCTCAGAAACCCTATGGGCCGCTCTGGGTCAGAATCGACTGTATGGCACTCAACAACAGCATCTTCAAATACAAATTTAATATATATTCTCTTTGCACTGTGACTTCCCTAAATTCAAATTACAGTAGCTAAAATGAAGGACTGTTTACAAAAGCATCAGAAAAACAAAAGTATTGGCACTTAGTAACAATGAATAGGTTATTGGAGAATTTAAAACGCCTATTGTTATATTTTGAAGTCCCGGTGCGGTGCTGTGGGCTAACACATCAGACTGCAAAGTCATTTGAACTGCAAAGTCAGTGGTTCAAGCTCACCAGCTGCTCTGTGGAAACTCTATACAGGGTCGCTATGGGTCAGAATCGGCTCGATGGCACTTAACAACAACAACAATTGTTGTGTTTTACTTTAATCAACTTCCAGCAAGTTTCTCTCAGTGTTATGAAGTAGAAATACGTGCATGGTATTCGAGTATAACTGATTCATTGAGATAAAATATTTATTAAAAACAGTTCTGGAAATCATTTATACTCACATTCAAATTGATGAGTAGGGGAAGAGGTTACTGAAGAAATACTTCTTGTTGTCTTTAAGTGCTGTCGAGTCGATTCCGACTCAGAGCGGCCCATAGGGTTTCTGAAGAGCAGCTGGTGAGCTTGAACCGCTGACCTTGCAGTTCAAACGGCTTTGCAGTCTGGCACATTAACCCACAGTGCCATACTATACAACTGTTATGTTGTTGTTATGTGCCGTCGAG
>NW_006408537.1:23267990-23268527 GCF_000296735.1 Chrysochloris asiatica | reverse complement strand
TATGAATTCTTTCTCAGTTTTCCTTTGACTTTTTTTTATTTTTTATTGACCGTCTCTGTTTTGAGGAAGAATGGAAAAAAAGGAGGCATAGGAAAAAAAAAAACTAGAAGATTCTGCTGTGGACAGCAAATTTCAGCTATTCTTTGATTTTGTCTGCTGGGAAGTCTGCTAATTATAATTTGTATCACCCTGCCACAGGCACTGGAAGTATGTGAGAAACTAAGCCCTAACTACAGCTTTTCATAGACTGTCAGTGTTTAGAGCTTGTTTATTCTGAAGATTTTGCCTTATGAGTTTTATATATACAATGTACATATCTATTCTTATGTGAATCCTTTCTTTATCATCTTATTTTTCATTCATATTTCTTTTACTTGGCTCAATTTGTGTCATTCATCCTTCAATAAATTGTCCTGTCTTTCATCCACTGATACATTTCATAAGCACATTTCTGATATTGGCAACTGACTCCTTAGAAAGAGGGAAAGTAATGATTTTCTTGGGAAACTTTATTAATAATCATATGCTATAATATTC
>NW_006408537.1:23263324-23265900 GCF_000296735.1 Chrysochloris asiatica | reverse complement strand
GGCATCATTGATGGACTCAAGTGTGGCAGCGGTAGTGAGGTTGGCCCAGGATCGGACATTGTTTCGTTCTGCTGTGCATGGGGTCGCTATGAGTCAATTCCGACTCAATGGCACCTGACAACAACAACAACAACAAAGTTGAACAAAATGAATGTATCTGTATAAATTATTTGAAGTATTTAACTTTAAAATATCTGTATACTAGTAGTACACTGTATGAGAGTTTTAAAACATATTCAAAAACTGAAACCAAATTCACTGCCATTGAGTTGATTCCAAAACATAGTTGTTGTTGTTGTTGTTATGTGCCGTGGAGTCGTAACCCTAGCAAAATTGCTTGGATGCTGTAAGTCTTTATAGAAGCAGAATGACTCATCTTTTCCTCTTGGAGAAGCTGGTGAGTTTGAACCGTAACTGCCAACCTTTCAGTTAATAGCCCAACACTCAACCCACAGCACTACCAGAGCTCCTTAAACATATACAGGTGGGGGGTGGTAAAAAAATCCTTCAGGCTTTTAATACTAACTATGAAAACTCAGATTTGAGACTGATGCTTCTCTGACTAAGCCCTGAACTTTATATAGCTGGTTATACAATCACTTATGTAATCTTTTAGAGTAGCTGTAAGAAAGGATATTAAAACAATAATCTTTTCACCTTGCCTCCTTTTTTTGAATAACTAGCTTACACGTTAATCAGCATATTCAAGCTTCCTTTTCGTTACTTTTTTAAAATTCTAGGAAATACTTTTCATTGTATGCTGCAAGAGATTTTACTGTAGGATTAAAATATTTTCAGTAGACAATAGGGACCTACAGCAGGGTAGAGGAGGAGGATATTCTGCAATACTAGGTTTGCCAGGTAAATCTTGAAATGGACTAAATTTAGATTGTTATTTTCTTCTTTGTTTTATGGCAGAAGTAGGCACATGAATTATGCAAACCACATCTTACCTAAATTCCGCATCCTGGATCAAACCATCTTATTTCTATATTCAGGACGCTAAAAAAGGTGCTGGAAAAATATTCTGCCAAAATTTTGTGGGGGTCTTATCAATACGTTTCAATGTTTGTCTGGTTCTCAATGTGGCTTTGTTTTTGTTTTGGGAGAGCCCATTTTCCTGGCACAAACTATTTCTAACTATCACTTGTTCTGATTCCTTGTGCTTGACAATGGATGACCTTCCTCTTGATTTACAGGCAAAAAGGTGGGAACTCCTTCAACTTTATACATCTGCATCTACAAACTTCTCTGCTTTCCCACACACTCTTAAGCTTTCTGGAAGAAAGCTAACTTCTTCATCCATACTTGTGACCTCATGCTAGCCAGTGTCCTAGCGCCTTTGCTGTATCATTTATTCTCTCCCTCTTCGATATTTTTAACAGTACCTTGTCCCAGGTCTTTAGTCCTCCACCTAATCCTAATGTGAGCAGATTCCACAGGCTCAGTTCTCATGTCTATTATCCTCTCAGTGCGTACATCACAAAAGAAATTTTACCCACAGTCTTTTTAAAAAATATATATTTTAAAGCTTTTAATGTAGATTGAGTGATAATTTACCTGGCAGAATATTGGTTTTGCACTCAACCAATCATATTTCGTTTCATTGGAATGATTACGATCTCCTTCATGCGCCATCATTTAACAGTATTTGTTTATATTCCCTCTTTATTTATTTATTTTTTGATATACACAAAAACATGCAGGAATATATGATCTTTTAAATAACCAAAGGGCACATTTTGCAAACCAGCCTCCTGCCCACCAGCACACAGCCTTTTTCATTCTATGAGTCTAGAGTCCTCAGCTGCTCTATCTTTCCAGGCCATCACCTCTGCCTCCATCTTTGGTGTCACTGCTTCTCTGGTTAGGATCCCATGTTCCGCTCATGCTCTTCCCTCTTAATGATCCTAGGGTTCTGTGTTCCTGGACTGTAAGATTAGTTACTCCTAAGGAGCTCTGGTACCGTAGTGGTTACGAATCGGGCTTCGAACCTTAGGGTCAGCAGTTCGAAACTACCAGCTGTTCTGTAGGAGAAAGATGAGGCTTTCTGCTCCTGTAAAGATTTATAGCCTAGGAAACCCTGTACAGGGTTGCTATGGGTCAGAACCAACTCCATGGCACATAACCACCACCACCCTTTTTGTTACACAACTTCCACCATTACAGTTGTGACAATTGCAATCAACCATGATACCAATTACACACTATTGAATCAAAAGAATCCTATCCCCATCTTCTTTTACCAGACCCATCTAGACATGATGAAAACTATTCAGTAGGGATTCTACTAAATCCCTCTTGAAAACTTGTAAGCCACTTCGTGCCTTTATAGCTGTCTTCCCCCCGCCCCCCCCCCCACCTTTTAAGTAGCCAATGTCTAAGTTGCCTGTCCCTATCAACCCTGTTTACTGAAGGGATAGGGTTGATCTTTCATGTGAATGAAGACTCCTTCCCTCTTGGTTGAAATTTTGAGCTACTACATCCATAAGGAGCTCTGGTAGCGTAGTGGTTACGAATCGGGCTGTGAACCTTAAGGTCAGCGGTTCGAAACTACCAGCCGCTCCGCGGGAGAA
>NW_006408537.1:23249195-23258579 GCF_000296735.1 Chrysochloris asiatica | reverse complement strand
CTTTACAAAAAGATTTAGTGGGTTGTACAAACTTTGTCTTTGTGAGATTCCTTAGATATGAATCTTTATTTCAGGAAAAATTTATTCTATTAACATTTGGATTTCTCCTATTCCATATACTATTTTCTTCTAAAACAGTGATTATGTTGCTCATATATGTCATTTTTCTTATCATTTTTACTTTTATTCTTTTCTATTTCATTTTGTGTGATTTCCTCAAATCTGTCCTCTTTTCCCTGACTATATTTTTGTCCATATCTGCTTTACATTTTGCTGATTCCAATGAAAAGTTTGCCTCTGTAATAGTTTTGTGTTGTAGTTACCCCTATTCATTCCTAATCTCCATAAACTCACTTTTCATCTCCTATTCTCTCTCTCTCTATTTTAAAACTGTTTTTATTGTGAATTGAGTAATAGTTTACATGGGAGAGCATCAGTTTTACACTCATCCTATCATATTTCATTTCATTGCAATGATTACAATCCCCTTCATGCATCATCATTCAATAGTTTTTACTTCTATTCCCTCTGTCTTTTAAAAATTTTTTAATGTACACAAAAACACTCAGGACTATATAATCATTTAAACAAGCAACCCAAGGGCACACTCTGCAAGCTTGTCTCCTGGCAGCCAGCACACAGCCTTTCTCTTTCCATGAGTCTGTAGTCCTCAGCTGCTCTCTCCATGTCATTTGCCTCCATCTCTGGTGTCACTGCTTCTCTGAACAGGGTCCCACATTCTGCTCATGCTCTTCTCCCTTTATGGTCTTAGGGTCCTCTGTTCCTGAACTGTAAGATTAACTACTCCTCCTTTTTTGTTACAAAACCTTCTAACTTTACAGTTGTAAAAATTGCAATTAGTCATGATTCATCTCCTGTTCTCTTGTCATCCTTTTTATTCTTTGTTTATCCTTCAGTCTCATGGTTTGTTTTTTTAAAGGAAGCCCAACTTGCCTGTAGTGTCTCTGAGTCTCAGGAGAGCTATTTGTTTTTTAAAAAATAACTAAATTCGGTGTTCTTTATTTGACTTTTGTTTCTTTCTTTCATTTGTACTTTTTCTTCAGTAGTTAAGCTTCTGCCAGGGAAAAAGGATGTTTCTGAATCAATAAAAGACAAAGACAGGTGATAGCATCTGAAATTTAAAACATAAATGTATGCAACAAACAGCAAGAGAGAACTTTATAGCTTCTTTAATCTGCACTTAAACACACCAAAAGCTGAGAATGGTGAAACTAGCACAGAGTTCTCCTGCAGTGTGGAGAAGACAGTGTGGTTTAGCCTGTGGAAGTGAAGTCAAGGGGAGTCCATGCGTGGAGTGAATGGTGAACTTGAAAGACCAGGTGATCTCTTTCAGATTTACTTCTAAAAAATCAGCCATTAAAATCCTTATAGAGCACAGTTTTGATACCCGTGGGATTGCCATGTGTTGGAATCAATTTGACAGCAACTGATAACTGATAGTGAAGCAAAGAGGCTTGCTTTTTAACAGTAGGAGGAAGACAATAATTTGGGGAAGTAAAAGAAAGGGTTGTCTATTTTCTAGCATGGAACAGGAAAAAGAGGAGATGAGAGGTAAGAAAGAGATTCAGGAAACCAAAGTCTTGGTTTCACATATATTAATTAAGTGAGGATAACAGTGTGGGCTGGTGTGGCTCTGTGGGTTAATGTGTCAGACTGCAAAGTCGTTCGAACTACAAAGTCGGCAGTTCAAGCTCACCAGCTGCTCCTTGGAATCCCTACACAGGGTCGCTATGGGTCAGAATTGACTTGACAGCACTTAGCAACAACAAAGAGTGTGAGCAAACCAGGGTAGAAAGGTCTTTTCTCCTATTTAGGAATCTGGGAACAGCTTACCTCTTAGACTTCCCTCCTGAAACCTGCAGAATGGCCGAATCAGTTTTGAGGCATAGCTGAATAAGGTATTTAGATGCTCTTATAGTCCTGGTGTGGTGCTGTGGGTTAATGCTCTGGACTACAAAGTCAGTTGGAACTGCAAGATAGGTGGTTCAAGCTCACCAGCTGCTCCTGGGAAACTCTATACAGGGTTGCTATGGGTCAGAACAAATGACAAGTTTGCTTGTAAAAGACTTCATTTTGCTTGGAGCCACCATCAACACTCACGGAAGCAGCAGTCAAGAAATCAAATGATGTATTGCATTAAGTAAAACTGCTGAACAAGACCTCTTCAATTTGTTGAAGAGCAAAGATGTCAGTTTGAGGACTAAATATGTCTGACCCAAGCCATGCTATTTTCAATCACGTCATATGCATGTGAAAGTTGGACAATGAATAAGGAAGATTGTAGAAGAATTGATGCATTTGAGTTATAGTGCCAGAGAAGACTATTAAAGGTACCATGAGTTTCCAGAAGAACAAATAAATCTGTGTTGGAAGAAGTACAACCAGAATGTTCCTTAGAAGTCAAGATGAGCAGACTCTGTCTTTCATATTTGAGGCGTATTTTCAGGAGGGATCAGTCCCTGGAGAAGGACATCATGCTTGATAAAGTGGAGGGTCAGCGAAAAAGAGGACTACTCCTAATGAGATGGATTAGCACAGTGGCAGCAAAAATGGGCTCAAGCATAGCAGCAGTTTTGAGGATGGTGTAGGAACAGGAAGTGTTTTGTTCTGTTGTACATAGGGTCCCTATGGGTCAACAGCACCTAACAACAACAAATAGGGTTTTCCTGTTATCTTATTCTGGGCCCCTCCAAGAGGCAGATAGAAGGCAAGGATTTGTATGCAGAAGGATTAATTTAGGACATATTAAACACCAATAGGTTAGTGGGAAATTGAAATGATAGGAAGAAAGCTAACAAAGCTATGTTGTCAAACAAGATACCACTGTGAACAACTGAAGTTTAATCTTGGTGAGGAATTCTGGGCAATACTTTAGAACATGTATCTCATATTCTCTCACACAAAAGATGAAGGAATAAGTTTTTATTCACCACGGGTTGAAGGCTGCTTTGGAAAGGTATTTACTCTCTGGCATTTCTAATCTGTCATATGTTTAGGCTGAGTAGCCACTGGAGGCCAGGGAGAGCTTGAGGCAAAGAATCATAGTGTTGGCAGATGGAAATCTGGTTGGTGCACACAGTAATGGTAAGCATTGAGGAAATATTGGCAGGTCACAAATAGCATCTGCTATACTTGGTCTTTATTTTTTGTTCTCAGATAACAGGGATCCTGACTCAACATGGCATCTGTGACAATGAAGACTAGGGGTCTGCAGTTAGGAAGGATTGAAATAGTATTGCCTAATCAGAAAAATGAGACATGAATTATACCACAACTCAATTATGCTGAACGTATGTAATTTCTTTGTTTCTGCCTATAATATGTCTGTTCTTCACAGCGTTCAGCTTCTAATTTGCAGGTTAAAAGCAAAACAAAACAAAACAAAAACGTTTTAGGCTTAAACTTTACTCTAGCCCTATAATCTAAAGAGTCCATTCAAATAAAGTTCAGTTTATCTCAGAAAATATGCTTGATCTCTGGGTATTTTCCATTCCCACATCTATCTGTTGATTCCTCCACAAGATGGAATCTAAATACATAAGGGGGAGAGGGGTGTAGTAATTGATTTCACAGTAGTGGAAGAATCAAGGTCTTCAGGTGTGATATTTTCTATGTCCACTCGTCTCCAGAGTGTTGTCTTTTATGTCCATGTAGATCTAGGCAAGCGATTGGTTTCTTTTAGCAATAATCCCATTTAAAAAATTTTTTATTGAGATTTCATATGCTAGTACATTATTTGTTTTCTACTCATTATCTCTTTCTTCCTTCTTTAGAACCAAAGATTTAAATCCTTGGGCCATACAGGTGGTCATGTGATATAAACAGAGTAGATCAAAATGCCTTATCCACTGTTCACAATTATTACTAATTTAAGGAATGCACATGTGCCCCAGACTGGCCCATTCAGAGATGTTTTTTTACTTTTTATTGGGAGCTGAGTGAAGGTTTGCAGAGTAGATCATCAGTTTTACATTCAACAAATGATCTCCATAATTACAATCCCCTCAGTGTAACAGTGCTTTTCCTACTTCCTCCTTGTGCTCCTTGTTTGCATTTGTCCTTTTCCAACCCAATCAGAGTTTTTGCAGAATTTTACAATCCAAGTTGAGAAGAACAAATCAAAATTTGGAATTTCAGACATTAATGTGCCCGCCGAGAAACTGGTCTGAAAGAATGGGACCAGCGTTCCTTGAGAAGCAGAAATGAGAGTGAGATAGAGGAAAAGCCCGGATGAAATTAAAATTTATGCTTTCAATCATTTACTATTGTTGCTAGGTGTTGTTGAGTCAGTTCCAACTCATAGCAACATAATGAAACCAGTCCTGTGCCAAACTCATAATCGTTGTTATCCTTAGCCCATTGCTACTCCTTTTCACTGACCCTCCACTTTACTAAGCATGATGTCCTTTTCCATAACTTGCCCCTCCTGATTACATGTAAGTATGAGAGAGAAAAGTCCAGTAAAGATTTATAGCCTCCGAAACTCTATTTAAGTTTGCTATGAGTCAGAACTGACTCGGTGACACACAACCACCACAACCATACATACCTATAACCTATGAATTATATTCCTAGGTACTCACTGTAATGAAATTCTTGCACATTGGTACCGAGAGACAAGTCTAAAAATATTTATAGCATAATTCTTTGTAACAGAAAAAGAGAACGAACCAAACTATAAACAACTTAATTGCTCCTTGTATAAATATATACTACATAATATTAATTCTTCAAATTCTATACGACTTACAAGAATGAATTTTATATAGTATATATTTATACAAGGAGCCCTGGTGGCCCTGTAAGATAACCATTGGACTGCTAACTGCAAGATCCACAGTTCAAACCCAGTAGCCCCTCTAAGGGAAAAAGATGAGGCTTTCTGCTCCTGTAAAGATTCACAGCCTCAGAAACCCTATACAGGTTCGCTATGAGTTGGAATCGACTTGCTGGCAGTGTTTTTTTTTTTTTTTTCCTTCTTCTATTTATACAATTGACTATATAGCACTGAAAATGAATGAAGTATATTATAGAAACATGCATCAATGTGTTAAAGTTCAAAATTATAATGCTGAATGAAGTAAAGTTGTTAAAGAATGTGGTGTTGTAGGATAAAGCACTGGTCTGCTAACCTCAAGGTCAGTGGTTTAAACCCACCAGCTGCTCCTTGGAAACCCTATATAGAGTTACTATGAGGAGTAATTGACTTGACAACACTTAACAGTAACAACAACAATACGTCATAAAGCTAAAGAAAAGTGAAGCATGATATGTATGGAATTTAGAATAGTGTTTGCCTTTTACTGAGGAGAAAAGGAAATAAAGGTTTCGGTTATGTTTTCCTGAAATTGTTGGTAGGTACATAGGTGTTTTATTATTATTCTTTAAATTGTACCTATAAATTGCACTATTATTTTTGTGGTATATTTCATTAACATAAACTCAATTCATTTTAATGAATTTAAATTTTTAATTTTAATTTCACCCATTTTTTGATTTCAGAAAATAAATCACTGAAAATTAGAAGTAACTTTATAATTCAGTTGCATAAGTGCATTGTCACCAATTCTGGTACCAAGTGGTTTTTATTTTCCCTAAGTCTTGGTGTGGCGCTATAGGATAATCACTGACTGATAGCTACAAAGTCAATTGTTCAAATCTATGAGTCACTCCTCGGAAACCCAATACAGGGTTTCTATGAGCCAGAATTGACTCGATGACACTTAACAACGCTATTCTATAATTTAAAACAAATAATACAACACACATAGACATGCAGTTCAAGGCAACCTTATTTAGATATCAAAATAAACAAAACCCATTTCTGTCAAGTTGACTCTGACTCATAGTGACCTGGTAGAACTGAGTAGACCTACTCACAGCGTTTCCAAGGCTGTAATCTTTATGGAAGCAAACTGGCGCATCTTTCTCCTGCAAAACAGCTAGAGGGTTCAACTGCCAACATTGCCAAATGTTGGTTTAGAACTGCCAACATTTTAGCAGCCAAACATTTAACCACTACACCACAAAGACTCCTTAGGTGTCAAAATTTGCTGTTGTTGGTGGTGGTAAGTGCCATTGAGTCAGTTCTGATTCATAGTGACCCTGTATAGAGTTTCCAAGGAGCAGCTGATGGGTTTGAACCACCAACCTTTCAGCTTAAACTGATCTTGTGGTTGAATGCCATACCAGGACTCCTAGATATCAAAATCAGTTTGGTAAAATCAAAGAATGAAATGATAAACCACAGCCACAGACTGTTTGTATCACCTATCATTTTGGTTAAAGTTTTACTATGTTAAACATACCTGGAGAAAAAGAAATGCAGGGATACTCTCAAATTGGCAAAACAACAAATTCAGCCTTGAAAAACTCAGAAAATCATTCATCTTCCCCTTTATGATATGTACAATTTCTCCATAAGTGGTTTGAAACCATAGAAACCATGACTGAGAACACTGTTGGAACAAGTAAACATGACTATTTTTAAAACTATGTTGATTTAGAATATAATCAGTACTGAACTAGTAAGTCACATGAAATTGGGTTGGTTATATATTTAGTGTCAAATGCATCCTGGAAACCACTGATCAAATGCTTTCCAGTTAAACATCACAACACCTCCAGGGTATGAGTCCTCTGGGAGAGTACATAGACAAATATTTACATTTACCTGCAGCACAGCTGTACTCTATTATCTTAGCCCACGTGGAAAGACAATTCAAATAACTATAATTGGAATGTGTAGTACATTCTCAGGGCTTTACTGTATCTCCTAAATTTGTCTTTTGAAAACTCTCTTAAAACTTCACTGCAAAATATATCAGCTTGATAAATTAAGTTCAAGATGTAGCCTTTTTGATTCCCACTCAATAGCTACCCTAAGTAGGGTTTCTGAAGCTGCAAATCCTCATTCTCCAAAAGTTCTCTTTCTTCAGTGCCTCCTCTGTCTGCCTAGAAGCAGTTTGTGGATTCAAACTGCTGACCTAGCAGTTAGCAGCCCGATGCATAAAACACAAATTAGGGTTCATTACTTTAAAAGAAACACCATTGTAACTCCCAACCAGAAGTAGAACATGGCCAACACCCCTGAAATCCTCATGTGCTTTTCCTCTGTACCCTTTAGTGGGAACCACTATTCTGGTGCCTTTGTTAATTAGTTCCTTGGTTTATTTTATAGTTTTGTCATCCCCAAATATAGTTTAGTCATGCCTGTTTTAAATCTTTAAAATGGAACCACAGTGCTTGTTATTGTGTCTTCTTTCTTTTGCTCAATGCTATATTTCATTAAAGGAGCTCTGGTAGCGTAGTGGTTACTAATTGGGCTGCGAACCACAAGGCCAGCAGTTCGAAACTACCAGCTGTTCTGTGGGAGAAAGATGAGGCTTTCTGCTCCCGTACAGATTTCCAGCCTCAGAAACCCTGTACAGGGTCGCTATGAGTTGGAACCAACTCCATGGCACACAGCCATCCATCCATCCATATTTCATTAGATTCATCCATTTTATTATATTGATATTTTCCTAAATCTCTTAAAATTTTCTTATATCATCTACTAGCCATGCTATATAATCTCAAGAGCACTGTAGTGATGGAAGGAGGCACTCATCAATAATTATATTTTGGTATGCATGCAAATGTGATCACTCTGATTCTTCCATCATATAACAACATTTTAAAAAATAATAACATTTATTAAGTATCTGCCATGCCCTGTTGTTGTCGTTAACTGCCATCGAGTTTGCTTTGACTCATAGTCACCCTATATAGGGTTTCAGAGGATCAGCTGGTGGGTTTGAACCACTGACCTTGTGGTTAGCAGTCCAGTGCTTATCCACCACAATCTGTGATGTGCTAGAACTGTACAAAACACTGTTCAAATATTATTGCTATACTTAAGATACTTCTGCATCCTTGTTGTTATTAGGGGTTGTCATGTTGTATTGACTCATAACAACCTAACGTACAACAGAACAAAACACAGCCCAGGTATGCGCCAGCCTCACAATCATTGCTGTGCTTGAGAGCATTGTTGGTACCACTGTGCCAATACATCTTGTCAGGAGTCTTTCTCTTTTCCACAGACCCACCACCCTAACAAGCATGATGCCCTTCTCCAGGGATGGGTCCCTTCTAATAATATGTCCAAAGTATAAGGGACTAAGTCTCACCATCCTGAATTCTAAGGAACATTCTGGCTATACTTCTTCCAACACAGATCTGTTTGTTCTTTTGGCAGTCTATGGTACTTTTTAATATTCTCTGCCAACACCATAACTCAAACGCATTAATTCTTCTACAATCTTCCTTATTCATTACCCAACTTTCACATGCAAATGAAACTATTGAAAATACATTGGTTGGGTCAGGAGAACCTTAGTCCTCAAACTGACAGATTTGCCTAATGTAATATGTCACTCGATCTCTTGACTGCTGCTTCCACGACCAAAATGAAGTCTTTGACAACTTTGATCTTTTTCTTCATTTATCTTGATATCATTTATTGGATCAGTGGTGAGGAGTTTTGTTTTCTTTACATTGTGGTGCAACCCATACCAAAGCCAATAGGTCTTTGATCTTCATCAGTAAGTATTTTAAGTCCCTTTCACTTTCAGCAAGCAAGGTTGTATTATCTGCATATCACAGGTTGTTAATGAGTCTTCCTCTAATCTTGATGATATGTTCTTCTTCATATAATCCAGCTTCTTTTTAAAATTTGCTCAGCATATAGATTGAGTGAGTATTGTGAAAGATTACAACCCTGTCACACACCTTTCCTAATTTTAAACTATTTGAAGTTCCGTTGTTCTGTTTTAACAACTGCCTTTTGGTCTACGACAGGTTCTACATGAGCACAATTAAGTGTTCCGGAATACTCATTTTTTACAATGATCCACACAATCAAAATGTTTGTGTAATCAGTAAAACACAGGTAAATATCTTTCTGGTATTCTCTGCTTTCAGCCAAGATCCATCTGATGTCTGCAATGATATCCCTGTTTCCACATCTTCATCTGAATCTGGCTTGAACCTTTAGAACTTCTCAATGTACTATTGCAGCTGTTTTTGAATGACCTTTGGCAAAATTTGACATGCATGAAATATTAATAATACTGTCCAATGATTTCCACAATTTGTTGGGTCTTTGGAATAAGCACTAATATGGATCTCTTCCAATCAGTTGGCTAGGTAGCTGTCTTACAATAGCTTAGCATAGATTAGTGAGCGCCTTCAGTGCTGCATCAATTTGTTGAAAGCTCAGTTTTTGTATTCCATCAATTCCCAGAGCTTTTTTCTTTGCCAATACTTTCAAAGCACCTTGGACTTTTTCCATCAATACCATTGGTTCTTGATCATATGCTA
>NW_006408537.1:23246671-23249095 GCF_000296735.1 Chrysochloris asiatica | reverse complement strand
CTACTCCCGTAAGGATTTACACCCTCGGAAACCCTGTACAGGGTCGCTATGGGTCGGAACCGACTCGACGGCACTTAACAACAACAACAACAACAACATCCATAAGGAAAGGTCAAGTATCAAATTGTCATAATTTATACTTGCTTCCTGTATCAAACTTCTTTGTCCTCCTCTAGTCAAGTTCTGATCATCAAGCCATCCAAGCTATGTCAAATGGGTATACTATCTGCAAGTTTGGATACTCCTGTGTGCCTCTCCACACTTCATATCAGCTGGACACTTCACTCTCAGCTCTAGACCCCAGTGGCTAGGTCATTGTCCATTGGCTCAGGAGTTCCCAAGTCTTCCCAAACTTTAGACCAACCAGTCCTTCCTGTTTTCTCTCTCATCTCAACGTCTATAGGAGTGTATGGAACATGGTCCAAGTCAGCCCATGTCTTCATTACTGTCTTTTCCCCATTTCCACACACAGGTAGACCAATGTAGTCACCAGCAAGCTTACAAGCCTGCTCCTGTGTTCCTTTTGAGTTTCAGTTTGGGAAGGGGGTTTGTCCTGAAGGGATTTAGGGACTTGCCTTGATGGCTCCCAGGCAAAAAGCTTGCTTGTTCTTGTAATAGTCAGTTTGTTTCTTCATTTATTTTTTTCCCCCTGCTGGTTTTCCTTTCAAGAAGTTTCTTCTATTCCTCTGGCTGCTCCAGGTTGATCTGCATGTCCTTTCAAATGGGAATGTCCCACCTCAGAAGGTTCTTGATGGAGCTCAGGATTCCACCTAACACTCTATACGTATAAAAGCTCCACAAAAAGCTATTTCACTGGGTAACTTCTAGAACCCCTTTGAGGTATTTCAGTCAGTTATAGGTTGAAGCTGGGCTTACAAACATTATGTAATCATATTGCCTGATATTCCTTTCTATGCCAGTCAAATATCTATTTTACAATAGTAGGCAAGGGAAAGCAATATCCATAAGGCAGTCAAGCATCTTAACATTATTTCCTCTCTTTTACCCATTCAGACAATGCCTCAATCCTTGTGTCACAGAGCCCTGTTGTTCTAAGGTTGAGTATGTGTCACTATTTACCTCTGTTCCATTTAACCCATGAAAACATACCTGAGTGATTCCCTATCTTCCTTGTTCTTCCACTCTCTACCTACATTCTTGTCCTCAACTTTCGTGCTACAGACATCCACACACGCATCCATTCCTCACCACTCTCCTGAGGTCTAAGTTCTCACAGGATAGCTCTACTTCTCTGTTCAAAAGTACCTCTGTCTTAATATGTTCTAAATGAATCCATGATAACAGGTAAACAATGTTGTGATCTTCTATGTTTTTCATATTAAAGAATAGAACTGTAGTTGCCCAATCTAAAATTCTAGGAATCATCCTGGGCTCTTTCTTTCTCTCTTGCTTTCTCACATTCAGAGATTCACTACTAAGCTCTGTTGAATTTAATAATTGTTGTTGTTAGGTGCTGTTGAGTCACTTCTGACTCATTGTGACCCTGTATAGGGTTTTTGAGGAGTGACTGGTGAGCTTGAACCACTGACCTTGTGGTTCAAACCAACCATGTGGTTGAGTGCTTATCCTACAATGCCATACCAGGACTCCTTAATAATAATTAACAGTGCTTACGTAGAAGGTTGGAGTTCTGGTGAGGCGCTGTGGGTTGATGCATCAGATTGCAAAGTTATTTGAACTGCAAGATTGGTGGTTCAAGCTCACTGCTGCTCCTTGGAAACCCTATACAAGGTTGCTGTGGGTTGGAATTGACTCGACGGCACTTAACAACAAGTAGAAAGTCAGTAAAAATGAGGGAAACTCTCAATGAGATGGTTTGATGTAGTAGCTACAATAATGGACTTAATCATACCAACAATCATGAAGATTGCACAGGACCTGGTACCATTTTGTTCTATTATGCATAAGGCCACCATGACTAAGAGTTAGCAATTAACAACAATCAGATGGACCAAGCACTTTTCTAAGAGGATTACATGTATTATCTCATTTAATTTTCATAATTACCATATGTGCTATGATTGCCTATATTTTAAAGACAAGAAAAACTGAGGCACTGAGAAGAAAAATAACTTGCTAAAGTCACACAGATAATAAAGGGAAAGGATGGAAACTAAACTCCGGAGGTTTAACTCTAGACCTGGCTTCTTAACTACCATATTACGCTAGGTTACTAAATATCTCTCAAATTCTTATTTGTTTTAATTTCTGCTGACTTAATTCATGTTGTTGCTAGATGCCATCGAGTTGGTACCGACCCATAGCGACCTTATGCACAGCAGAACAAAACACTGCCCGGTCCTGGGCAAACCTCACTACTGTTGCCACGCTTGAGTTCATTGATGCTGCCACTTGGCCAATCCATCTTGTTGGGGGTCTTCCTCTTTTTCTCTGACCCTCCAC
>NW_006408537.1:23240441-23243596 GCF_000296735.1 Chrysochloris asiatica | reverse complement strand
TTGGACTTTTTCCATCAATACCATTGGTTCTTGATCATATGCTACCTCTTGAAATGATTGAACTTCCACCATTTCTTTTTGATACAGTGACTCTGTGTATTTCTTCCATCTTCTTTTGATGATTTCTGCCTCATTCAATATTTTGCCCACAGAATCCTTCACTATTGCAAGTCAAAGCTTGAATTCTTTCTTCCGTTCCCTCAGCTTGAGAAATGCTGAGCATGTTCTTCCCTTTTGGTTTTCTAACTCCAGGTCTTTGTACATTTCATTGTAATACTGGACTTTGTCTTCTTGAGCTGCCCTTTAAAATGTTCTGTTCAGCTCTTTTATTTCCTCATTTCTTCCATTTGCTTTTAGCATCTCTACACTGGAGAGCAAGTTTCAGAGTCTCTGCTGACATCCTTTTTGGTCTTTTCCTTCTTTCTTTTCTTCTTAATGACTTTTTGCTTTCTTCTTGTATGATGTTTTTGATGTCTTCTAGTCTTCAGTCTTTAGTGTCTAATTCATCAAATCTATTCTTGAGATGACCTCTAATTCAGGTGGGATATGTTCAAGGCCATATTTTGGCTCTTGCAGACTTGCTTTAATTTTCTTCAGCTTCATTCTGAACTTCTTATGACTAATTGATAGTCTATTTCACAGTCTATCCCTGGCCTTGTTTTGACTGATGACATGGAGGGAGATTTTCACTGTATCTTCCCACAGATGTAATCAATTTGATTTCTGTATATTCTATTTGTGAGGTCCACGTGTATAGTCATCTTTTATGTGGTTTAAAAAAGGCATTTATAATGAAGAAGTATTGGTCTTGCAAAATTCTGTCAAAATTATATCCAGTACCATTTCTATCACCAAGACTATATTTTCCAACTGGCCTTAGTGTTTGGTGTGTAAATGTGAATAATAGTGGTATTAACTGGTCTTCCTTGTTGTTGTTAAGTACTGTTGAGTCTGTGGTAACTCACAGGGACACTGTATAGGCTTTCTGAGGAGCAACTGGTAGGTTTGAACTGTCAACCTTGTGGTATGTTAACCAGTGCTTATCCTACAGCACCACACCAGCAGTCTGGTCTTCTTTGCAGGTGTATGGATATTATCCTATCACAGATAGCAGTATACTTCAAGAAAAAATTTTAAATGTTCTTTTTCATGATGAATACACCACCAGCCATCTTAAAATTTTCACTCCCAACATGGTAAACCATGTGATTGTCAGATTCAAAATGGCCAATACCAGTCCATTTCAGTTCATCAATGCCTAGGATATCGATGTTTATGTGTTCCAGTTCATTTTTGAAAACATCCATTTTTCCTAGATTCATACTACTTACATTACATGTTCCAATTATTAATGGATGTTTACAGCTGTTTCTTCTCATTTTGAGTTTTGCCCCATCAAAAATGAAGGTCCCGAAAGCTTTACTCAATTTATGTCATCATGGTCAACTCTACTTTGAGCAGGCAGCTCTTCCCCAGTTGTATTTTGAGTGCCTTCCAACCTTCAGACCTCATTTTGTGGCATCATATCTGGCAATAGTCTGGCATTCGTCATCATGTTTCAATATTGTGGTACTATCTGATGGTGCTTCACTGCTATCA
Organism: Chrysochloris asiatica; assembly: GCF_000296735.1. Lineage (NCBI taxonomy): Eukaryota > Metazoa > Chordata > Mammalia > Afrosoricida > Chrysochloridae > Chrysochloris > Chrysochloris asiatica. Next base: position 23,241,997 of record NW_006408537.1, on the reverse strand, counting down.
TAATGTTTTCAGTGACTAAATATTTGAAAGTAGTCTATCTCTCCTTCTTCCTAGTCTTAGTCTAGAAGCTCAGTTACCTGCCCACCATGGGTGAACCTGCTGGTATTTAAAATACCTGTGGCATAGCTTCCAGAATCACAGCAACACAAGCCACCACAGTATGATAAACTGACAGATGAGTGGTGGTTCTGTATCATATGAAGTCTTAACATTATCTTTTTACAGATGAGAATCTGAAATTCAAAATGACAAAGTAAATTCAGGGTATTGCCTTTCTGAGAGTTAGTTATCAGTAGCACAAATCTTATTTGTACCTTTTTTGCTATTGTAGTCACATCGAATGAATATAGTAAACTTGCCATTTCATAGTTGTTTTATTTTCTCTCCTGTTAGTATTTTGTAAGTTCCATTGTACTCTTCTTAAGGTAACAGTCTCTTTTCTTTTATTTACATCGATAATTTCCTTCCTGCCTATGGCTCCTACAGTATACCATATGTGAATTTCTTTTCATAGGAGAACTGGCGAAGAGAGGTGTTCTCCCTTGTTGTAGAAATCTAGGTTTCCTCTTGAAAACTTGTAAGCCAGTCACTTCGTGCCTTTATTGCCCCCTCATTTTAGGTAGCCAATGTCTAAGTTGCCCATCCCTATCTACCCTGTATATAGAGTGGATAGCATTGATACTTGATGTGAAGACTCCTTCCCTCTCTGTTGGTATTTTGAGCTACTACATCCATGAGTAGAGGTCAAGTTCATCAAATTGTAGCAATTTATCCTTGTTTCCTTTATTAAAAATTGTTCTCTTTTTTATCTTCTTATAGTTGAGTTCTGATTATCAAGCCATCGAGGGTAGGTCAAATGGGTACTATCTGCAAGTTTGGGTGTTCTTGTGCATCTCCCCTCACTTCATATCAGCTGGATACTTCACTTTCAGCTCTAGCCCACTGTGGCTATGCCTTTGTCCACGGGCTCAGGTGTCCCCAGGTCTCACCACACTTTGGATCAACCAGCCCTTCCTTTTCTCTTTCTCATTTCCAGGTCAACAGGAGTCTATGTAACGTGGTTCAACTCAGCCCATTTCTTCACTGCTGCCTTTCCCCCTCTTCCACTCACCAGTAGACCAATGTGGTCACCAGCAAGCTTGCATGCCTGCTCATGTATTCCCTTTGAGTTTCAGTCTTAGAGGGGGTTTGTCCTGACGGGACTTGATTGCTTTCCTTGATGGCTTCCTGGTGAACAACTTGCTTGTTCTTGTAGTAGCAAGTCATACTGCCATTTTTTTTTTTCCTGATGATCTTTCTTTGAAGATGTACCTTCTGTCACTCTGGCTGTACCAGGAGGATCTGCTTGTCCTTTCTAGGGAGAATGTCCCACCTCAGAAAGTTCTGGCTGGGGCTCAGGATTCCACCTAAGGTCCTATACACTGCAAGTCTCTGCAAGAGGCCTATTTGACTGGGCAAGGTCTAGAACTCCTTTTAGGCATTCCAATCAGTTATAGGCTGAAGATGGACTTACAAGCTTTCTATAATCATGTTTCCCCAACATTCCTTTCTATCCC
>NW_006408537.1:23228122-23239971 GCF_000296735.1 Chrysochloris asiatica | reverse complement strand
GGTAGCATAATATTCCATTGTGTGTATGTATCAAAGTTTGTTTACCCATTCTTCCATTGATGGGCACTTAGACTGTCTCCATCTTTTTGGTACTGTGAATAGTGCTGCTATGAACATATGCGTATATCTAGCACCATGCTTTTTTTTTTTTCCCCCTCAAGCATTTATTACAGATGTCTCTTTGTAACTTTTCTTATAGACTAGGTTAGCAATAAGCTAGCAACAGCATTTCTGAATCATTTCTGATGCTCATCTTCAGAGATTACTCTCAAAGCACTCACAGGCAGTGTCTCATTCTAATTGGATAAACACAATTTGATTACAAAACTGGACTAAAGAAAATAAATTTCTATTCTCAAGATTATTAGTGACTTCTCTAAGTTGTTGTTGTAAGCGCTGTCAAGTTAGTTCCAACTCTATGATCCTGTATAAGGTTTGTGAGGAGCAGCTGGTGGGTTTGAACTTTGACTTTCTGATGCTTATCCTACAGCGCCCCAACAGGATTCCTAGTTACTTGTAAGAACTCAAATATATACCCACTGGAAAACATACCCTGTAAAATGTGGAAAGTAAATGTAAACTGCTTTAGAAGAATTCCACAAGAAGTTATAACACAGATAGCGTCTCAAGTAAGTAAAAGAACTCTACAACACTGACCCTCTCATACCTTATCCACCAAAAGAAAAGATTCCAACCACAGCATATTGAGAAGCATTTCCAAACTAATGATGACATGTGTAAAACACAAAATTCCCCTCCCCCCTTTAAACAATCTTTTACATTTTATCAGACTCAGTATTTGATACAATAATTATACCCAGTAGCAGAAACCTGACAGGACTGTTCTTGGAAGCCTGTCATATTTTCTTGCCTTACCAGATAACTGATAACAATGACAGCCTAAACATGGATCATGTCTTCTTCCAAATATCAATTACTAGGTAAGAATCAGCTGTTGGAACGAAGATAGACACATGCACGCTCAGACATATGTGCACAATCATGGCAACTTTCCTATCTGACAACAGTTGCATTTCTTTCCAAAAAAAGACAATTTAATGCATAGTTTTGCTACCAAACATTCAAGTAAAATGCCCAAGCAAGGGTCTTTCAATCTAAGGGAAAAAGAAATAGCTCAAATTTTAAAAAATGTATCCCATAATGAAATCAACATTGCCAGTGCAAGTGGCTCTATACAATAAGCACTGAATTGCAAACCCCAAAGTCGACCACCAACCACTCCGCAGGAGAAAGATGAGGCTTTCTCCTCTGGAAAATATTTAAAGCCTCGGAACCCTATACAGGATTGCTCCGAGTAAAAACGATTTGAAGGCACTTAACAGCAACAATGAAATCAGTATTAGCTCTGAAGCCACAACAGTGGGAAAATAGTACTGGGTAGCTGAGGGGAAAAAAAAAACGACTTATCTACATGCCCAAAAGAGTGAGGACTCTTCATCGACAACATAATGCGATCTTCTAGTCTCACAAACCTTTATCAATTGAAAACCACTAGCTTGAGTAGATGCTTGAGAATATTTCATCATTAAAATGAAAGCATAATTGCTTCTACTTTTCCTCTGAAAGATTAGTTGAAGAGGACACAATAAAATTATATGTTCTAGAAGGTCACCACCAATATGTAATTTTGAAAATGAACTATGTTTAAAAGTTTTTGATTGTAATAAACATCAATAAAAATAAATTTTAAAGGGTCAATTTTTAAAGGGTCATTTTTCTCATTTACGTATAACCAACACATCTTATTTACATACATATGTCTTCATTTTAATTAAACTTCCTTCATATATAAAGTAAATTTTAACTGGTACGTAGTTGTTATATACTGTTTTTATAGAAAGGCAATTTAATGATAATAGTTTGTTTCCACACTGAGTCGTGAATACAGTTAAGGTCTGAGTTACATAACATGAAGACTCAAGACGAAGAGTCTGTCTACAGAAACAGTCTGTCTCATCTGCATAATTACAGGGGGATAACAGAATACAGGCAACAAGCATGATTCTGAGACCTGGGGCGGTGGGGGCGGGGTGTGTAGGAACCTCTTGTTATTGCTTAGTGCTACTGTTGATGTAAAATTTTTACATTAGGTTAATTTTTTTTTAAACAAACACTGATTTTTTCTAGTGATAGCTAACTTTAAAATGTATCCTGGTTCTTTAATCCTCAGAAAACTGGTTTATAGTAGGCAATTAACCTGAAAAATAATTAGGAAAATGTATCACTGCCTATAGTCTCCAAAGTGTTGTTGTTGTTGTTGTTAAGTGTCATCAAGTCGGTTCTGACCCATAGAGACCCTGTATAGGGTTTCCTAGGAGCAGTTGGTGAGCTTGAACTGCCGACCTTGCAGTTCAAACGACTTTGCAGTATGGCGCATTAACCCACAGCACCACACCAAGACACCAGGACTCCAAAGGGATAAAGTGCATCAATTTTCTATGATTTATTATAAAGGGGACCCTATTCCATTTTTTTCTTAAAAGAAATTTTTTCTTTGATTTCTTGTAATTTTTCAGTGAATCTATCCTTTGCTTCTTCCATTTTCTGTGAGAAGCTTCTTGGTCTCTTCCATCCTGTCCTGTAGCTATTCCTTAACTGGAGGAGGTATTGACATGTTGCCATGACTTGACAAATACTTGACAGTAAAGGATGTTCCTCCCAAAGGCACAGTATATTGGGCAGGTGTTGCAATCTTAAACAAGGCATATGCTGTTAGTGCATTTCCATTCTGGGCATTTTTTATTTTGGAGAGCTTGATTATGATATGTCTTGGTGATTTTCTTTTGGGGTCTACCCTTCCTGGAGTTTGTTGAGCTTCTTGAATGTTTATCTTTTTGCTTTTCAGGATGTTAGAGAAATTTTCTTCCAGAAGTTCTTCAACTATTTCCTCTGTGGACTTGTGTGATTCTTCTTGTTCTGGAACACCGATAATTCTTAAGTTATTCCTCTTCATGTTGTCCAACATGAATCTTAGACCTTCTTCAGATTTTTTTAATCCTTTTTTGTGTTTGTTCTTCTATCTTAGTGGTATTGAGAGATTTGTCTTCCATTTCACTGGTTCTACCTTCCATCTCATCTGTTCTACTCCTTTGCCCTTTCAGAGTATTGCCTATTTCTGATATTCTGTTATTGATCATTTGGACCTCTTTCTGTAGGTTTTGAATTATTTCCAATGCTGTATCTATCTTATTTGATTGTTCCTGTAGCACTTTCCTGACTTCTTCCTTATTTTTCTCAACTCCATTGTAAAGTGTTTTGAAACATTTTATAATAATTTTTCTGAATTCCTTCTCAGGTATTTCCAAGGCCTGCCCTCCTTCCAGAATGGCGTCCACGTCTACCTCTAGATCATTTGTCTCAGACATTTTATCTTGTTTCTGGACATGTGCTGATATGGTCATCTGCTTTTGTTTCTTGGACATGTTTAGTGTTTATCTGTGGCCTTATTACTTAATTGAGTATGTGTTTTGGTATTTTTTATGCTTTCTGATTGCTTCCAGGTAGATGTGATCAGGCTGTGGGCTTCCCTTTTCACTCTTCTTATTGCTTAACTCAAAGTAACTTTCATAGGTGTTGTCTGTTTCCCTGGTATATGGCAGTTGGTATTGATTCTTGCCTGGGTTTTGGTGTTTTATAGAGTGTGATTGTAGCTTGGCTATATGGCAGCAGTTGCTGACTCTTCTTGTGTAATAAATATATGGAGAGAAAGAGTCCTCCAAAGGTAGAAGGGGGAGCATATAATAGCAAAACAGCACCAGCGGGAAAAAAAAAACCATGAGAAAACAAACAAACAAACAAAAAACAGCAACAAAAAAACTAGACTAAATACTGCAGTCTATAATCACAGAAAAGGGAGAGGAGGGAGAGAAGGAAAAAAAAAATCTGTAGCCTAATATGAGTATGACTTTAATGTCCTCTCTTCAGCTTCGTGCTTTCAAAACTGCCTGAGAGATTTCAAGATGCCAGTGTTGGTTTTGATTTTAATTTAATTTTCGGCCTGTTTTGTTTTTAAACTCTCTTTCCCTCTCTACAGCCCTTCTGTGCCCTTTTGTGTATTAAAAAACAAAACAAAAGACAAACAAGCAAAAAACCTTCAAGGCCTGCTCTTGGGTTGAGTATCTGTGCGTATGCGTGACAGAATAACCCACCAGTGGTGAGGGTAGGGGGGTGTCAGCTTGCTCAGGCTCCCCCTCTAGTCATCAGAATGGAGTTGGGAAACAGTGTGCGTGCCAATGATCTGGGAATTTTTGAGAATGTTAACTACGCTGTCAGGTAACCCAATGAGTTCTAGAAGTGGAACGACATTCACTCCTTTTATGGCTGCATAATAAAATATCCCAAACCAAACACTAGAAGTTATTAGGTGTACTGGAATCAAAACTTTTCCATATTGTCTAAATGTTTTCTTAAATCACTGATAAAGACTAATAGAATTATCTTGTAAAGGATCAGGTTCTTCTTTTTTTCCTATGGGAGTCCCTTGGGATGTGGCATTCGATGATACAACTTTTTGGATAAAATATTTTGCTCCCAATGTTTACAGTGAAGGACTCTGAGTAGTGGTGTCTGAACACTGAATGACTTCCTTCCCTTTACAACACATTGGACAGCAGACAAGTGTAGCCATTGCTTCTGCGAGCCTTGTACCAACACTACTTTGGATTCAGCATTATACAAAAGTAATACCCCCTTTATGTTTTGACAGTATCCAAAAAGAGCAGATTTAGGTAGTTCCAAGTGTGTTCGATGTACCAGCCCAAATACAATCCATAGTATATTCCATTGCATTTTTAAGAATGGTGATTGATGGGTTTCAGCTTCTACAGGGACTCCACTGACTGCGCCGCTGGCGCACAGACTAGCCTACTTGTATGTTGCAAGGGTGTCACTCCTCAGAGGGGACCTTTCTGCCTCCAAGCTAGCCTGGCTAGGTGGGTCAGTTGCAGAGACCAAGGGCGCCGAAGGTGGGTAACCCTCCACCACTCTCATTCTTTGCAGCGTGCATACATTCTTATTAAGAAAACTAAGTAGTGTTTGAGCTCTCAAAACGTTTCTAAAAATCAGCTCATTTAATTATAAAATATGTTAAATATATCACCCTGCAGATGGGCAGCAGTCTGTTTGCTAATTTGTTTAGCAAGCTACATTGCTTTGATACTTGCATTCCTTACATGTTTTTCAAATTCTTATGTGTCTCTTTGTTGTTTTGTGCCATTGAGTCAGTTCTGACTAGTTGCGATCCTTAATAAGCTTTTTGAGAGCGGTTGGTGAGTTTGAACAGCTCACCTTGCAGTTACCAGTCCAGTGTTTATCCTATAGTGCCACAACAAGACTGTGACTATTTGGGGTGTGTGGGGGAATCTCCATCTCCCTGTCATTGTCCCCCACTTGTTTTGTTTTTCTTTTCCCTGGGAGTAATCAACTTGAATTTTTGTAACAGTTCTGCCTTTCCCCACCAACATTCTGTGCTGGTTCTCAAACACAGACCTAAGAAAGTGACAGACTCCCATCAGTGGGAAGTCTCACAAAGTAGGAATTCACAGCTAGAAGGTCTGTCTATAGCCTGAGGGAGGTGATGACCAAATCTCCAGGGGGTGTATGTAACTTAAAAAAGCTCCCAGATATTTTCATCTAGTGCTTGAATTGCAAAGCTGTGTCTAAAATAGAAATTATTCATGTATTCAGAAATAGGTTAGAAAATTTAATATAGAAGTTGCTATTCTACTGCAAAAACAAGACATTATTATTTGCAGTAAAGAGAGAACTTCAATATCAAAAGTATATGTGTATAGTCAGAAATTACATGACTATTAATCTCCACATTAGTATAAAAACCAAGTAAAAAATAGTTGCCATCCAGTTGTCTCTGACTAAAAGCATCTCTATGTGGAAAGTAAAGCTGATCTATAGTGTTAACAATGGCTGATTTTCTAGACAACAGCTATCAGACCTTTCTTCTAAAGCACCTGTGGGTAGATTTGAACCTCCAATGTTTCAGTTAGACACTAAACACATTAAGCACTTGCACTAACCAGGGACTTTACATGAATATGTTTTGTTGTTAGGCACCAAATAATTGGTGCAGACTCACAGGGATCCAATACTATGCACAGCAGACAGAAAGGTGTCCCAACTTGAGGGGCCCATCCATCAGATTTTCACTGGCTAAGTGCTTTTTTCTGGAAATAGGCCTCTAGGTCCTTCTTCTAGTTTGCCTTAGCCTGGTAGCTTCACTGAAACTTGTCCATCATGGGTGGACATTTGAAAGATTGCTGGTGTTTGAAATATTGGTGCCATAACATCCAGCATAGCACCACAGCCACATGAAAGCCACCGCGGGACAACAAACTGGTAGACAAATAACGGTCACATTAACAACCTGGGACATGCAGATGACACAACCTTGCCTGCTTCATTTGAAAGTGAAAAGGACTTGAAGCACTTGGTATTAACGATCAAAAACTATACCTCAACCTTCTCTTTTTCATAGCCCATCCACAAATCTATAGCCCATTTGCACCTAGTTGATTTAGACTTGTAGTGACCTTATATCTTTCCAGAAACATAAAATACATAATGTTGTTTTGTGTTATACTTCAAGGCAGACTTTTTGATAATGAATGCTACACCATTCCTCTTTAATGTGCCATTCCCGGCATAATAAACCATGTGATTATCAGATTCAAAATGGTCAATATCAGTCCATTTCAACTCAGTAATGCCTAGACTATCGATGTTTATCCATTCCATCTTATCTTTTACAACTTCCAATTTTCCTAGACTAATACTTCATACATTCAATAATCCAATTATTAATAGATGTTTAAAGCTGTTTCTACTTATTTAGAGTTGTGCCCCAACAGCGAATGAAGGTTCCAAAAGCTTTACTCCATTTGTGTCATCACAGTCTACTCTATTTTGAGGAGATAGCTCTTCCCCAGTTTGTTTATTTATTTATTTAAGCTTTCATTGTGTATTGAGTGAATGAAGGCTTACAGGGAAGATCACCATTTCCACATTCAGCAAATCATTGTAATGATTACAATCACTTCCATGCACCACCAGCCAGCAACATTTACCTCTATTACCTTTTTGTTTGTTTGTGTTTTTTTGATGTCCACATACAACATTGTAAATATACATTCATTTAAATGTACAAAGGGCACATTTTGAAAACCAGCTTCCTGCCTACAGGCACATTGCTTTTCTCAGTCCATGGGACTATAGTCCTCTGCCACTATCTCTGTTGTCCGCTGCATCTCTGGTTAGGATCCCATGCTTCTCTGATGTTCTTCCCTCTTGATGGTCTTAGGGCCCCCTGTTTCTACATTTACAGTTGTGACAATCACCATTAGGCCTGAAAACAATTACTCACAGTTGAATCATCAGGTCCTATTCCCCTCATCACCAAACCCATCTGGGCATGAGAAAAACTATTCAGTAAGGTTTCTGTCTCACTTCCTTCATTCTGACACTAAGTACCCTCATGAAAGCTTGTAAGACACCACTTTGTGCCTTTGTCTGGGTTATACGAAGAAAAATGTGGCATCAGCATTGAAGGCAGACTCATTAACAACCTGTGAAATGTAGATGACACAACCTTGTTTGCTGAAAGTGAAAAGGGCTTAAAAAACTTACTGATGAAGATCAAAGACACAGTCTTTGAGATTGCATCTCAATGTAAAGAAAACACAAGTCCTCATCACTGGATCAATGGATCAATAAACAACATTCTTATTAATGGAGAAAAGACAGCAGTTGTCAAAAATGTCATTGTTTGGATTCTGGTCAGCTATTCATCCACACTAGGTCCAATGGGTATTGTCTGCGAGTCTGGGAGTGTATGTTAATGATGATGGAATGATTTGTAAAAGGAGTGAGTATGGTTGCACAACTTGAAGAATGTAATTAATGTACTTCAAGCAATTATTGGAATCCTGTTGTGGCTTTGTAGGATAAGCACTGGACGATAAGGTCGGTTTTGAACTGTGAGGTCAGTGGTTCAAGTTCACTAGCTCCTCGGAAACCTTATACAGGGTCACTATGAGTTGGAACCTACTCAACAGCACTTAACAACAACAACCGCAACAAGAAATTACTGGTATGGTGTATGTTTTGTTATGTGTATTTTCACTACAATAAAACCATGGATTATTTGATATAATCATTGTGTCCTATTGGTTTACTACTAATTTAGTACAATGGAGTTCTGGTGTGGTGCAGTGGGTTAATGTGCTAGACTGCAAAGTTGGTTTGAACTGCAAGGTCGACAATACAAGCTCACCATCAACTTCTCAGAAACCCTATACAGTGTCTCTATGGGTTGGAACTGACTCGAAGGCACTTAACAACAACAACAACAACAAATTCCCTCAAACTTCAGTTATGAACAAAAGATGACTTTTCTTGAATTATTTCTCACTCAATTTGCTGATTTCCAAAATTGTATCCCTGTCAAAAAGTTGGTAAGAGACCAGTTGCGCAGCAATAGTGATAAGGAATTTTCTCTTCCCTTTCAAACCCTTCAAGTTTGAGATGCATCTATTGTACTAAATAGTAGTTGTTGTTGTTAAGTGTCCTCAAGTCAGTTCTGACTCATAGCAACCCTGTATAGGGTTTCTGACAGTAGTTGCTGGATTTGAACCACCGACCTTGTAGTTACCATTCCAGTACTTATTCTACACAGAAACTCTTCATTAAGTCTTAAACAAGATTAAAGACAAGACAAAATAAATATACATCATCTTCGTGAGGTAAGATATCAATGACACCATGATGAAGTCCAAAGTCCTATCTTCACAAAGTGACCTTTTATAGGGCACATAGAAAAAAGACTCTCCTACCACAACCACAACAGACAGCAGCAGTGCATCACATATACATATTGGGTCTAAAGAAGCAAGCAGTGAACTACTGTAAATAGGAAAGCTTACAGATTGTCTCTGAGACTCTCGAGTATGACATGACAACCAGGACCCCAGTAGCCATTAAGAAGCATGCCCAGTAAAGTTCTATTTTAGCAAGGTTTTCTGGTTTCCAGAAAATTTATTTGAGTCTTACTGCACTTGCATAAACTTATCTGTGGACTTTCCGACTTCCATGTCCTTATCAGGGTTCCACACATTTCTAGTGGTAGCCCCTACACATTTCTTTTTAAATTTGGCCCTATAATATAGCACAATATGATGATAATGCATGGTAACTTTTATATGTTGCATCTAAATATATTTTAATCTCAGCTGGCAAATTAGTGATGGATCAAATAAAATTAGCCAGGAAAAATACCTTTTCCTGTGGTTTCCACTTTTAGTTTTGGTGGCCATAGCTGAAGTTTTAAGTGGCATGGAATATCAGTTATGGATTCTTGGAAAAAAGGGGGTTTTAATTTTTAATCTTCTTTCTTTCCTAGAGCCTCAGAGGGTTTTTACAAGTTGACAGTAGCAAAGTACTTGGAGAGACTCAGACCCTTAAAAAGCGTCATTGTATTCAGTTTTCACACAATCCAATTAGCCTCACTTGCTTTGGGGCCTGTATTCTTCACTGGGCTGTCTTTGTCATTGTGCAAATCTATGTTAACAGGCTTACAGGGTCTCAGTATTGTGTTCTCTGCAGTTGTTGTTGTTGTTGTTAAGTGCCATAGAGTCTGGAAACCCTACATAGGGTTTCCAAGGAGCAGCTGGTGGGTTTGGACTGCAGACCTTGTGGTTCAAAGCGACCTTGTGGACCTGTGTTTTATCCCATCATGCCACATCAGGAGCCCTTATTGGGAGATGGTAGGGCTCATATTAGGAGCTCTGGTAGTGTAGTGGTTACAAATCAGGCTGCTAATCTCATGGACAGCAGTTCTTCTATGGTATGAAAAATGAAGCTTTCTGCTCCTGTAAAGATTTCCATCCCCGGAAACACTGTACAGGGTTGCTATGAGTTGAAACCGACTCCATGGCACATAACAACAACAACAGAGTTCATATTAAATACCCTAATAAAAACCCATCACGTCTCAGTAAATATACAGACAGGATTTGGATTTATAAAAGTAGCACTAAGGAGGGCCAGGTACACATAAGACCTCCTTTTTCAAAATGTGTTTCCCACATGTCCATTAACTGATGAATGTATAAATAACATTTGGCATATGTCTACAATGAAATATTATTCCCCAATAAGAGAAACAGATGTACTGATACATACTACAACATGGATAAGCCTTGGAAAAGTCAGTCACAAAACACCACATATTGTGTGATTTCATTTATATGAAATGTCCTCACTAGACAAATCCACAGAGACAAAAAGTAGATACATGAATAGTGAGAGCTAATGGATAGATAGTTTCTTTTAGTAGGAAGAAAAATGTTCTAAAATTAGGTTATGGGGTTGATTGTACAATCCTGTGAATATACTAAAAAACATTAAATTGTACAATTTAAATGGGTGAATTGTACTGTATGTGAATTATATCCTAGCAAAGCTGTTTAAAATGGTGAGTGAAAATTAGCTTGGGGATTTATAAATAAGGAGCTAAATTGAAAGGCTTTTGAATTACTCAATCACCAGATGGTTTTAGCTTTAATTTAACAAATGTAGTAGTCTGTATGCTATGTTCTTACTAGTTACATACATATATTTGTCTGTATTTATAACAAAGTGGGCAAAGCATGGGCTTTAATCCCTGCAGTTTTCCCTTACAGTTATTCTGTTGAAATTTTTATTATGGTAAAAAATAGACACATATCAGGAAAACTTTTTTTACTACCAATTTTCTTTCCTATTCCCATGTGTAAAATTCTAGTATCCTGCAATCGTTAAGTGTTCTGTTGCTAACAAAAAGGTGCGATCCCTTTCATGAAACAAAAATCTGGCCTTCTGTTCCTCTAAATATTGCAGCCTAGAATACTCTTTGGGGTAATGTAAAACCTCTGTTACATGGGGTCACTGAGTTGAAATTGATAAAGGCACCTAACAGCAATAAATTTTCATATGGAAAAACAAATCTGGTAAAAAGAAGGATTCTTTATTAATCTTTCTTTCCTTTCTTGTTGAAGGGTTTCTTACTTTGTTTTGCTTAAATAACTTTTAGATGAACGCTAAGTCTCCAACTGTCTGCCATCTAGTGGCAATATTGAAGAAATAATGTTTTCCTCAGTACAAGTGCTGGTAGATGTCCAAGAAATGTTAAGAGCTATTAGCAAATTAAAGACAGATCTTTCTGTTTGCTCTTTAATTGAATGCACTAAATTAAATGTTTACATCAAATTTTTATGAGCTTGTCATTTTAAAATTTATTTATTTATTTTCTACGTTGTCTGCCAGAAATACAAAACCTGGCAATTCAAGACACACTAATTTATTACTAGTTTCTAACTACTTAAAATAGAGGCAGAATGGATTAAAAAAAGTTTTGTTTCTAGTGTAAACAGAAAAGAACTAAAGAATTTATCAATTATTGTCAACAATATAATATACTTTCAATCTTCACTTCTGATAAACTATAAGTTACCATTAAATGGATTCCAATTTAGGGCAATTCATGTGTTTTAGAATAGAACTTTAATCCATGTGGTTTACTAGGCTGTGATATTTTGGAAGCAGATTGCCATATCTTTCTCCCAAGGTGCTCTGTAGGGGGATCAAACCACCAACATTTAGGCCTGTAGTTGAGCAATTAAATGTTGATTGTTGTTGTTGTTGTTAGGTGCCATCGAGTCGGTACCGACTCATAATGACCTTATGCACAGCAGAAAGAAACACTGACCGATCCTGGGCCAGCCTCACTACTGTTGCCACGCTTGAGTCCATCGATGCTGCTACTTGGCCAATCCATCTCA
>NW_006408537.1:23189472-23226313 GCF_000296735.1 Chrysochloris asiatica | reverse complement strand
AACTCTTCTGGTCTTCGGTTTTAGTGTATAATGTATCAAATCTGTTCTTCAGATGATCTCTAAATTCTGGTGGGATATATTCAAGGTCATATTTTGGCTCTCATGGACTTGTTTTCATTTTCTTAAGCTTCAGTTTGAATTTGCATATGAGTAATTGAAATGTTGATTGGGGCCAGCCAATTATATTCAATGATAGAAAACTACTTATTTATTCAAAAAAGATAATCCCTTAGGTTAATTTAAAATATAAAATAAAGTCCAGTTATTTAAAATAGAAACAGCCATTTGTTTATATTGTGGGTTCATTTTAGTCCCACTTCTGAGAAGATGTTAATTTGCTTTTAGAGAAGACACATCAACTTCATTCAGTAATAACTTGGGTAGGGATTTTAATGAATCCAGCTTCCTGTACTCAGCTGCAGCATTTATATTCAAATGAGCCAAAATCTTATTATTGTGGATGAATTTAGAGAGGATAAGCTTAAAAATTAATCCTTGGCAGATTATTTGGTTTAGAACTGACACTGGCAGATTGTGAGTCTATCCATCACTTTAGGGAATTGAATAATTAGCATACATATGTTTTTCAAATAAAAAAGTTGTTTATTCTTAGTAAGGACTGCACAGGGCTAGGTACAGGAAGGCCAGTGAAAACAACATGGCTGCTGTATCTTCTTTTTGTCTAAAAGTTTTCACAGTTTCTGTGCCATTGATTAAGTGCTGCCATGTTTTATTATTACTAATATTTTCCATAGTTATAAAATTATCAACTGTTACATTTTTAGGACTTCAGGGTAACTTAAAGAAGTCCCCAAGTGTATCTTGACTATTTCATGACTTAGCGGTATTCGAGAAATAAACCATCTCATTTTGTTAAACCTTAACACATGGCTACATGAATTGGGGTGGGGTTTCTATCCAAATTCTTTGACATGCCCATGCCAAAACAATACCCATCTTCCACTTTCTTCTTGACTTTTGTGCATATTTGCCTGCCCGTTGGGTGTGATTAATCATTATTTTTCTAGCTTTGACGATTTTTCTGGAAAAGTTTGCTGGACATCTACATAGGAAGTAAAAATTTAATTTTCTCAAGATTATCATCTACACAACTGCTTTTTAGAGTCCTGGCATGGCATTGTAGGACAAACCCTGGACGAAAGGTTGGTTTAGAACCTCAAGGTTCTTGTTGAAACCCATCAGTCACTTCTCGGAAAGCCACATGCTGCTTCTCAGCACTGAACAGCAGTAGCAACAACAACTCTTTGGAAACTAAGACCTCATACTCCAGTAATTAGAATGCCAGGACCAAACCTGTTGAAGTATCAACTGCAACTTGGGAATAAATAAAAATATGTTATACATATTATGGTGCTGTAACATAATCACTGGATTGTTGTCTGCTAAATGAATGGTTCAAACCCACCAGCTGTTCCTGGGAATCCCTATACAGGGTCGTTATGAGCCAGAACCTACTTGTTGACACTTAAATTACAACAATATATATAAATACGTATGTATATGTGAAAAAATAGTGAAAATGTAGGACTATAGAGATGCATTTAGCAACAACAACATACAGAAAACAAAATGTTAGATCTTGCAATAGAAATCTGATTTATCCACATGGAATTGTTGTTTGAAAATTTGTAAGGGGATGATTCTCCCTTAGGAGTGAATATAAATGAAAAGAAGGCAATGTCTTTGAATTGCTTCTTTGAAGATGTCATTATTAATGAGATAACGCGGATGACATTCAGGAAGGGTTTCATAAATGCCAATAGAGAAGTTGTGAAAGAACCCAGAGAAACAGTAGTCTTGAAGCCAAAGCAGAGCACAAAGCAGAAAAGGTTGCCAAAAGTTCACAGAAAAATGCAGAGGCCATAAAGAAAGTATCTTTTTTGAGCAAAAGATTCCTAGTGACTAGTTAAAAGAGGTATCATGGATTCTGGTCCAAGGGCAAGCAGTATAGATGCCTATACTGCTCAGAGACAGAAGGGGGTAGCAGAGAGCTGCCAGGGTGAATCACATGTTAAGGAGATATGTATGCAAGGGAGAAACTAAGAAAAGAGTCAGGAAGTTTCCAGATGAGTGTTACAGAAGTACCAGCTAGGCTGGTTCAATAGTTAAGGGCTATCGAGGTGGCTACTAACACGATTCTGTAGCCCAAGAATTCCCTTCTTTAAAGGGCCATTCAAGGACTCACTTTACCATGCATGGGGAATGAATAACTCAGTTCCCAATAATGAAGAGCTGTTATTAGGTGCCAATGAGTTGTTTCCTTCTCGTAAGGACCCTATGTACAACAGAATGAAACACTGCCCAGTCTTGCCCCATTCTCACATTCATTGCTATGTTTGAGTCCATTGTTACCACTACTGTGTCAATCCATATCATTGAGAGTCTTCCTCATTTTTGCTGACCTGAGACTGGTCCTTCTTGAAAATATGCCCTAAGTACACGAGATAAACTCCTGACGTCCTTACTTCTTAGGAGCATTCTGGCTATACTTCTTAAAAGAAAGATGCACTCATTCTTCTGACAGCCCATGGTATTTTATTCAATATTCTCCATCAGCACCATAATTCAAAGGCATTAAGTCTTCTTTGGTCTTAAAAGAGACCTCTTATCCATATTTAGCCATGTCAAGGAGCTCTGGTAGTGTAGTGGTTATTAATCGGGCTGTGAACCTTAAGGTCAGCGGTCCGAAACTACCAGCTGCTCCGTGGGAGAAAGATGAGGCTTTCTACTCCCGTAAAGATTTACACCCTCGGAAACCCTGTACAGGGTCGCTATGAGTCGGAACCGACTCGACGGCACTTAACAACAACAACAACAAGGGAACAGTCAGTAGAGATTTTAGTGGTGCTGAGTGAGCCCCATTGCTTGTGAATGTTCACAGGTTTTCATATAAGCTCTTCTCATCAGTTAATATTGTCTCTGGGTATCACACTTGCCATCAATTTTTGTGTGATTTCTGCTTGATTTCCATAGGCATCTCAACACAGTTTCAGAAGCAGGACTGGGTAATTTAATACTTCAAAAGGAATCTCTCCATTGCTTCTGTCAATGCTTTTGTCACATGTTCTTGGAAGTGTGAGAGACAGTAATGAGCTAAGATAAGGAAGAGCAGATTAGTGCTAGAAAGCAAAGTTAGTCTATATTTTTCTATGAAGTGCAGTACTGGTTAGCTAAATAGATTAATGATTACAGTTTATCTGCTAGGAATGGTCAGCCCTGGCTCAATCACAGATTAAGCCAGAAGCTGAAGGTCCAGCAGGTAGTGATTGGTTGATGATTGAGGAATTCATTGTAGGTTTATTGAGGTTCTACTGGCAGTGGTGCATTCAAACTAGCTTTAATGGACTTCTGAATTCAGATTATTAGCATCTTAATTTAACTTGAAATTGGCCATGAAGACAATATTTATACTATTGCTGTTTTTGTTAAGTGTTGTTGAGTTGGTCCCAACTCATAACGACCCTATATAGGGTTTCCGAGGCTTTAAATCTTTGCAGGAGCAGAAAGCCTCATTTTTTTTTTTTTTTTTTCTTGTGGAGTGGCAGGCAGGCTCGAACTGAGGACCTTGTGGTTCAAAGTCCAGTGCTTATTAGAAAACTGCATGATTGTGTTCCTCTCTCCCAACCAGGAGAGCTGTTTATTAAACATGTACCACACTGAGCCCTAATTCTGGTATGAACAGAGATTATAGGATCATCGCATCCTATTCATCTTTTCTTATGTGTTTCTGATTAGAATCTCAATAACTTGTAAGTATTGTGAACTGTTAAAGTGAAAAGTTACTCTTTTCTCATCTACCCCCTTTGTAGTCAATGTATGTTTTTTCATTTTTCTGAATACATTAGTTCCTGTCTGAGGTCAAATGGTTTGGATCCTATCGCAGAGCTGGCTTTGTGGTATTAGGGCAACATCAAGAAAATCATGTTTGCCTTTATTAACCTTCACAAGACAAATTTCCTCCCCAAACCTTAGTTCCTTGATCTGTTAACTAAAAGGGCTTGGCCTAGGAAGCTCCAAAGTTTTACTTGCTCTAAAATTCGGAATCAATAATTTTCTTTTGGAATGTCAAATATCTATTGGTATGCACATACTTGAAGAGGTTATCAGTAATCAACTTTAAATAATTTGCCCCCAATCTCCATTTGTATTGAACCACTTCCTGTTAGCCACACACAAGCAGTTTCAAGTCTCTGGCCTTTGCAACTAATGTTCCTTTTTATGGAGTGTCCTGCCCTCTCCTATGTCCATTTGACAATTTCTGTTCCTCTGTTCAGTTTATGTGTGACCCCCCCATTGTAAACTCTTCCAGGACTTCCTCAGTGACTTTGGTGCCCATGTACTTTAGCTGTTTCTCAGAGTCGGCAACTCTCTCTCACTGGCACAGCTGGAGGTGGCATAGAAAAGAATCTGGCTCTGGGTATATGGCTACTGCAGTGCCCATACAGGCTCTATCTCCTGTTTATCCTCTTGAATCATCTGGTCCATGTAGCTTGGCCAAGCTTTGGATTCTGCTACTACTTCACCTTCACTTCTATGTCCAACATCCTCCTTTGGATTTGAGGTGTTAGAGAATCATATTGGACACTGCTTTCAGTCCTCTTTTGTTCTTGACCCCTAATGTCCATTTCTCTTACCCCACTCCCATACATTGTTTCAACCCCTGAAATACCAACCCTGGCCCAGATTTGCTTGTCTTAGAGAGGAAATTGAATGAGAATTTGGAAATCTCTTAGGGAAGAGATTATTCTTTTCATCTATGTGAAAAGTGTCTATAATGTCTGGAGCATAGAGGTGCTCAATGAACGGTGGTTGAATAAATGAATCAGTGAATAGGTCTAGGAGAACTAAACCAGCAGAGGATCTGATTTAGAGGTCACTAGAGAAAGATGAGGCTTTCTACTCCCGTAAAGATTTACACCCTCGGAAACCCTGTACAGGGTCGCTATGGGTCGGAACCGACTCGATGGCACTTAACAACAATAACAAAGTGAAATGATGTGAGGAGCTCTCGTAGCGTAGTGGTTACGAATCGGGCTGCTAAACTCAAGGTCGGCAGTTCGAAACTACCAGTGGTTCCATGGGAGAAAGATGAGGAGCTCTGTTCCCGTAAAGATTTACAGCCTCGGAAACCCTGTGCAGGGTCACTATGAGTTGGAACCGACTCCATGGTACTTAACAACAACAAGTGAAATGGTGTGACACTATTGGCTAAAACACTGGACTGCAAGATCAGTTTGAACCGAAAGGTCAGAACCAACTTAATGGCAACAACATCAGTGAAATGTAGAATCAATGTGGCCTTTTAAATGTTGGTCATTGAGTTTGGATTTTGTCCTGCAGTTCAGTGATTCTTAACCTTTTCCAAGGGCCACAAGGATTATCTTTAAAAAGCTGGATATTTTCATCAGCATAATAATTCATAGCACATGAAATTTTGCACAGAATTTCAGGGTTTTCACAGATCTCCTTTAAGCCTATCCATGAGTGCCAGGTTATCCCTGTTATACACAATGGGAAGGCATTAAAGATATTAGAGTCTGGAACTAACATGACAGTGATACCTTAAGGAAATGTTCAGAATACATGAAACTCTGAAGAGTTAGGGGAATCTGGGTATGAGTGACGAGAAACTGCAATTAAGTGTGATACAATGTGAATGAAAGAAACAGGCTGGTTTAAGGGATATTGGAAAGGAAGAATAAAGGGCTTGATTATTAATTGTATGGGTGAATCAAGGGATAGTTATTCTGTGCTCTTGAAAGAATATCCTTGAAGAAGCTAATGTCTGATTTGTTGATGAGCTAACTGACACAAGAACTATCATGTATTTTAAAATAAGTGACACAGGTACATGTAAATTAAATTAATATTTCCAAATTGATTGGCTTATTTACTGGGAATAGAAAATTTCCATGCTCACACATCTACTGACCTGGCCTTTGGTTTGGGTATTTGGTAGGAAAGAGCAGAAATAGGATGGAGTGATATTTTACAACTTTTCAAAATTTTAAAACTGGAAGCTCTTCCTATTTCCCTCCTTTCTTTCTGTCCATCCCTTCCTCTGTTCCTCTCTTTAATATTTTGTAAATTCTTTTTTTTCCAACCATTTTTTTTCAAATGCAATACACCTTTTCTCTTCTGTTTGATGCTCCAAACATTTCCTTCCTATAAAATCTGTACAGTGTGCTGTTTGACTTCTATTGAGCTTAATTGGTGAGTTATCTCATACTTCAGCAATTTCAGATCTGAATTTATGTTAGTGTTTGTGTGCATGAATCATGATTAGCTACTTAGAAATTCATTAAAAGCATGTAAGATTTAAAAGATATTAGGCTTAGCATAAATGAAGAATTGGTATTAAAAGTGGCCTGTGGGGATAAAACTGAGTGCATTTAAGTTTGTGAAGGGTTAAAACAAGCTCTGTCTCTGGAAATTCCTCAGATTACACCTTCAGCAGAAGGTGGGCAAAAGTCTATTTTGCTATTTACTAGGTTTTCTGCAACTTCCAATCATCCTTTCTTCTATTTTCTTTGTTTATTCTCCCATTTTATTTTATTTCCCTTTGCTCTTGTAGATGAGCAAACATTTCTTCCAAGGCTCATCTCTTCACTTGTGTCTTTTTTTTTTAATTAAAAAGAAAACTTATAATTTTATTCTGTTGAAAAATATACAGTAAAACACACACCAACTTTCTACATGTACACGTATATTTAATAACATTGATGACATTCTTTGAGCTGTGCAACTGTTCTCATCGTCCTTTTCT
Source organism: Chrysochloris asiatica (assembly GCF_000296735.1). NCBI lineage: Eukaryota > Metazoa > Chordata > Mammalia > Afrosoricida > Chrysochloridae > Chrysochloris > Chrysochloris asiatica. Next base: position 23,219,526 of record NW_006408537.1, on the reverse strand, counting down.
GAATTGTTCATCTCCCACTGACAAACTCACTGTCCCATAAATTTCTACTTAATCTTCTGAATTCCTGTTGTCAATTCGATCCCATACAGTTCTTAAAAGAACAAAATGTTCAGGCAGCCATTCTAGTTAAGCTAAATGGTTTGGTTTTAAATTTGTCCCTATGTTTTCATTGATGACCTTAATAATTCTGGGATTCACATTTAGGTCTTTAATCCATGCTGAGTTGGTTTTTGTATATGGTGTGAGATTTCATTTGTGTCTTTTATTTGTCTTTCATTTCATATCATTTCTACTAGCTCTGTTCTTCTTCACATGGTCAATTTCTTTCTTTATTGGCCCTTTATCATCTGTTTACAAACAAGCTGCTCTCATGCAATCATCCTCTACTTTTTTCATCTTTGCTGTTATTGCTGGTGTGAGATGATATCTCATTGTTGTTTTGAGTTGTATCTCTCTAACGGCTAGTAATTGTGAACATTTCTTCATATGTTTGTTGGCTGCCTGGATCTCCTCCTTGGTGAAGTGTCTGTTCATGTCTTGAGCTCATTTTTTTAAATTGGATTATTTATATTTTTTCTTGTAGAGGTGTTGTAGTTTCCTATGTATTTTAGAAATGAGTCCCTTGTCTGATGTGTCGTTGCAAAAGTTTTTTTCCCATTCTGTGGGTTCCCTTTTTATTGTTCTGTTGAAGTCTTTTGATACACACAAGTTTTAAAATTTTTAGTATGCCCCATTTATCTATTTTGTCTATTTTTGTTTGTGTATTTTTCAAAATGTTTGGTAGTCTGTATATGCCCTGAATTAGAGCCCTCACATTTGTCCCTATTTTTTCTTTGATGGCCTTCATAATTCTGGGATTCACATTTAGGTCTTTAGTCCATTCTGAGTTCGTTTTTGTGTAAGGTGTGAGGTAAACATCTTGTTTCAGTCTTTTGCATATCGCTTTCCAGTTCTGCCAGCACCATCTGTTGAAAAGACTATCTCCTCCCTATGTAATATATTTAGGCACTTTGTGAAAAATCAGTTGGCTCTATGAGATGCGTTAATTCCTGGATTCTCAATTCTGTTCCATTGATCACTGTATCTTTCATTGTATCAGCACCAAGCTGTTTTGACCACTGTAGCCATGTAATAAATTTTGAAATCAGGGAGTGAGAGGTTTCCAACCTTATTTTTCTTCTTAAGCAGTGCTTTGCTTAACCTGGATCTCTTTCCTTTCCATATAAAGTTTGTAATAGTTTTTTCCATCTCTTTGAAGAATGTCGTTGGAATCTGGATTGGGATTGCATTATATGTGTAAATTGCTTTGGGTACTTTTAACATTTTCACAATGTTAAGTCTTCCTATCCAGAAGCATCATGGTACATTCTTCCATTTTTGTCTCTTTTGGTTTCTTGTAGTAGTGCTTTATAGTTTTCTTTGTATAGGTCCTTTGTTTCTCTGCTTACCTTTATTCCTAGATATTTCATACTTTGGGCATACAATGGTATTGCTTTCCTAATGTCCTTTTTAGCACTTTAATCACACTTTAAATTCAATGATAGTGCTTCTAAAAATAATTGAGGTTCAGTGAATACCTTTCTGCTGAGAATATTGTGAAACTCTAATAATTAGATAAATGTGTTCAATCCCCCCTGGAGTGTGAACGAGCCCAAGTAAAGAACTTGTTGTTGTTGTTGTTAAGTGCTGTCGAGTAGGTTTTGACTCATGGTGACCCTGTACAGGATTTCTGAGGAGCCACTGGTGAGCTTCAACTGCCAGCCTTGTAGTTCAAATCGATTTTGCAGCCCAGTGCATTAACCCATAGAACCACACCAGGACTCCAAGTAGGGAAGCAGTTCACATCTAAACAAACTAAATGACCTTTATTTAATGCACCCTCAATGACCTCCTGAGTGGAGTTTTCAGATTCCCAAACATGTTTTTAACTTCTGGGACTTCATTGTGAATTATGATTGATAGGTAGAATTTGACTAATAATGTATTGATTGCTGTACAATAATGATGTTAGGTGCTGTCAAGGTTCTGATTCATAGAGACCCTCTGTGCAACTGAATGACACACAACCTAATTCAGCACTACTCTCACAATTGTTGCTATGTTTGAATCCATTTTGGACACTGTATCAATCCATCTCATTGAGTGGCTACTTCTTTTTCTCTCACCTGTACTTTACAAAGCAAGATGTCCTTCTCCAGGGGTCGATCCCTCCTGATAACATGTCTAAAGCACTTGAGATGAACTCTCACTACCCCACACTTCTATGGAGAATTGTGATTGCATTTCTTCTGAGATAGATTTGTTCTTTCTCCTAGAAGTCCATAGTATATTCAATATTCTTCACCAAGACCATAATTTAAAGGCATAGTTTCTTCTTCAGTCTTCCTTATTAATTGTTTGACATGATTCGATTCAAAAGATTATGGCTTGGGTTCAGACACACTTTAGTGGTCAAGGTGACATCTTTGCTGTTTAGTTCTTTAAAGAGGTCTTTTGCTGCAGATTTGCTCAATGCAAATCATCCTTTGATTTCTTGGCTGCTGCTTCCATGGATGTTGATTGTGAGTCCAAATGAAAAGAAATCATTGGCAACTTCATTTTTTGCTCTATTTATAATGATGTTGCTCATTGGTCCAGTTGTGAAGACATTTGCTTTCTTTCTGTTGAAGTCTAATTTTTGATCTTCAACAGCAAGTGCTTCAAGTCCTCTTCACTTTCAGCTGGCAAAGGTGTGTCATATTTGTGTCCCAGGTTGTTGATGAGTCTTCCTTCAACCCTGATGCTGCATTCTTCTTCACATAGTCCAGCTTCTCAGATTATTTGCTCAGCATACAGATTGATTACATATGGTGGGAGGATATAACCCTGGCACACATGCTTTTTCTGATTTTAGGCTATGCAGCATTCTTTTGTCCTGTTAGAAGGACTGCCTCTTGGCCATTGTACCGAATTCTGAAATTCCCATTTTTCACAATGTTATACAGAATTTGTTATGATCAATGCAGTCAAATGGCTTAATAAATGGTTAATAAAATACAAGTAAACATCTTTACATGGGAAAAATAGTGAATGATGCAGAAAGCATCAAAAGAAGATGGAAGCAATATATAAAGTCACTGTACCAAAAGAAATTGTCAATGTTCAACCATTTCAAGAGGCAGCATATGATCAAGAGACAATGGTTCTGAAGGAAGAAGTCCAAGATGCACTAAAGGCATTGGCAAAGAGCAACACTCTGGGAATTGATGGAATACAAACTAATGCATCACTGGAGGCACTCATTCATCTCTTCCATGAAATTTGGCCTATTGATTGGAAGAGATACTTTTTTTGCCCATTCCAAAGGGAGGTGACCCAATGGAATGCAGAAAACATCTTATAATACCATTAATATCAAATACAAATAAAATTTTGCTAAAGATAATTTTTAAATGGTTGCAACAGTATATTGACAGGGAACTTCCAGAAGCTCAAGTCAGATTTAGATAAGGATGTGGAAAAAGAGATATCATTGTTGACATAAGTTAGATTTTCGCTAAGAGCAGAGACTACCAAAAAGATGTCTATTTGTGCTTTATTGACTATGCAAAGGCTTTCGACTGTGTGAATCATGACAAGCTATGGATAGCATTGCTAAGAGGAGGTATTCCAGAACACTTAACTGCTCTCATTAGGAACCTATACAGTATACACAGACCAAGAGGCAGTCGTTTGAACATAACTTGTTGTTGTTGTTAAGTGCCATGGAGGAGGTTCTGACTCATAGCAACCCTGTACAGGGTTTCCAAGGCTGTAAATCTTTACGGGAGCAGAAAGCCTCCTCTTTCTCCTGCAGAATAGCTGGTAGTTTTGAACTGCTGACCTTGTTGTTTACAGCCCAACTCATAACCACTGCACTACCAGAGCTCCTTTTGAACATAACTAGGGCATATTAAATGGTTTCAAATCAAGAAAGGTGTGCTCCAGGGTTATATTCTTTCACCATACTTATTCAATCTGTATACTGAGCAAATAATCTGAGAAACTGGATTATATGAAGAAGAACGTGGCATCAGGATTAGAGGAAGACTCATTAACAACCTATGATATGCAGATAATACAACCTTACTTGCTGAAAGTGAAGAGGACTTAAAATACTTATTGATGAAGATCAAAATGCACGCCAATGTAAAGAAAATAAAAATTCTCAGCACTGGACCAATAAATAGTATTAAGATAAATGGAGAAAAGATTGAAGTTGTCAAAGACTTCATTTTTCTTAGCTCCACTATCAACATTCATGGAAGCAGCAGTCAAGAAATCAAATGATGTACTGCATTAGGCAAATCTGCTGCACAAGACCTCTTTAAAGTGTTGAAGAGCAAAGATGTCAGTTTGAGGACTAAGGTGTGCCTGACTCAAGCCATGGTATTTTCAATCACCTCACATGCATGCGAAATAAGGAAAAACATAGAGTGATGCATTTGAGTTATAGTTCTGGAGAAGAATATTTAAAGTACCCTAGACTGCACAAAGAACAAACCAATCTGTGTTGGAAGAAGTACAGTCAGAATGCTTCTTAGAAGCTAGAATGGAGAGACGTTGTCTCTCATACTTCGGAAATATTATCAGGAATGACCATTCCCTGAGAAGGACATCATGCTTGGTAAAGTGTAGGGTGAGTGGAAGAGAGGAAGACCTTCAATGAGATGGATTGTCACAGTGGCAGCAGCAGTGTGCTCAAGTATAACAATGATTATGAGGACATCGTAGGACCAGGCAGTATTCTGTTCTGTTGTGCATAGGTTTGTTATGAGTCAGAACTGACTCAATTGCACCTAACAACAATAAAATAGCCTTCTGGTTTCTCTGTCTTAAGTCAAGATCCTACTGACATTAACCTTGTTCCATGGCCTGTGTTGGATCTGACTTGAATTTCTGGTTCATACACAATTAAAATGAGCACTCTCTTCATGGAAAAAATATATTAGGTATGAAAAAATTTCTCAGAAAATGTTCAAAGCACTGGAATGTTCCTTGCTATGTTACCTCAATCTTCTTTTGTAAGCCATTAGTTTGGAACCTGCCATTTTGAAAGATCTCTGGAGGAAAATATTTCAACAAGCCAGAGTTTATTTCTTTCTAATTTTGTGTTTTGGTAACTTGTTTGAGGCACTTTAACTTATTTCTTTGTGTAACTTGAAATTATCTGTTTTCTCCAATGCAATGTGGTGACATATTTATATTTAGTTGGTGATTGTATATTTGTGTATTCTCAGGCACTCACAACCTGCCTCCTGGTGGTTATGGTAGAGACTGGAAGTGTGACCACAGTTAGTTCTCTGTTCATTGTTCATGTAGCATAGTTCAGGGTGGGTCCCTGCACCTTCAGAAGCAGAGACACTATGCCTTGCACCCAACACAGGCAAACCAGAATTCTGTACATAAAGGGGTACCACTGGCTGTTGGGTTGGCAAGGGCAGGGATTGGCTATGCCCTCATCTACTAGGAGGACATTAGACCAAGGACAAATAGCGTACCCTTCCTGCTAATCTCTAATCAAGTCCTGTATCAACAGCCATTAAAAAAATCTCAAGATGGCTGCACTACTCCATGCCAAGTCACAGTCTGCCTGTTTTTCTTCTCTCGCATTGCTCCTGTTCAGTTTCCTCTTCCAGTCAGCACTCACTCCACCTGTCTGTCCCATCCTCTGATGCTCAGGGCTCCAGGATCACCATCTTTGTCTGCTTCACTCAGTCTCCCATGTCTAACTGTTGCAGAGTGTCAGCTCAGTGCATCTGCTTACTCTGCCATTGTGTCCTGGAACTCCAACATCCTAGAATTTAACCATCCTTCCTGCCACAACCAAACCTGTTCATTATTGATTATATTGAACATTCTTTATATTTCTTAAAATTATGTTTACTGCATTCTCATATTTTTTACTTATTATTTATTTGTATGAATTCTTTATACAAAATTTCAACTCCCTTTTCCCTGCTGAAAAACCAAATCTTTATTTGTTGTGAAGTAATAAGTTGGTGAGAACTAAAGTAATGTTGGCATCAAGTATCAACGCTATCCCCCCTGTACACAGGGTAGATAGGGATGGGCAACTTAGACATTGGCTACCTAAAATGAGGGGGTGATAAAGGCACAAAGTAACTGGCTTACAAGGTTTCAAGAGGGAGTTTAAGAGTGTGTAGGGGAAGAAAGAGCCCCCACTGAATAGTTTTCATCATGTCTAGATGGGTCTGGTGAAAAGAGATGGAGATAAGATTCTTTTGATTCAATAATGAGTAATTGTTATCACGACTAATTGCAACTGCCACAATTGTAAAGGTAGAATTTTTATAACAAAAATGGGGGATAGTTAATTTTGTAGTCCAGAAACAGAGGACCCTAGGATCATCAAAGGAGAAGAGTACAAGCGGAATGCAGAACCCTGTCCTGAGAAGCAGCAACACCAGAGATGGAGGCAGAGATGGGGACATGGAGAGAAGGAACAGCTGAAGACTCTGGATTCATGGGAAGAGAGGGACTGAGAGCTGGAAGCCAGGAGGCAGACTTGCAGAATATGTCCTTTGGTGGTATGTATTATATATGCCTGAGTGTTTTTTTTAAAAAAAGAGCTAAAGTGAATATAGAGAAATACTGTTAACTGATGGTACATGGAGGGGATTATAATCATTGTAATGAAACAAAGTATATGATTTGCTGAATATAAAACTGATGATCTGCCCTGTAAACTTTCACTCAATTCACAATAAAAAGTTTAAAAAACAAAACAAAAAGTAATGTTGGGATTGGAGAGATAATACCAAATGATTGCAAAAGTGGAAGAAATCTATAAAGATAACTACTTAATTTTACAGAGTTGATGTTGTTGTTGTTAAGTGCTGTCGAGTCAGTTCTGACCTATAGCGACCCTCTAGAGGGTTTCCAAGGAGACATTGGTGAACTTGAACCACCAACTTTGCAGTTCAAACCGACTGTGCAGTCTAGCACATTAATCCACAGCGCATAACAGAGTTTACAGAACTCTCCAAATTCACCTGGTTAGTGGCAGAAGTAGGGTTCACCTAGTTTTTAAGTCGGTGCTTTGTGTTTTACATTGAAACTTCTGTCTATACACTGAGCTGATGGAAAGGCTTATTTAGGGTCTAAGTAAGCAATAATTATGGCAATAATTAAAAAGCACTATGGAAAATTGCTTAAAGAGTATGGTGGTTGTGGTTATGTGCTGTGGAGTCAGATGTGACTCATAGCGACCCTGTATAGGGTTTCTGAGGCTGGAAATCTATACAGGAGCAGAAAGCCTCATCTTTCTCTTGTAGAACAGCTGGTAGTTTCGAACTGCTGACCTTAAGGTTCACAGCCAGATTCATAACCACTAAACTAACAGAGCTCCTTATAGAGATTATAGACAAAATAAAATCTCCTATAGAGAACCAACAGATATAGATTAGAAAAGTGCAGCAAGAGTGCTCCTTGGAGGCCAGGATGGCCAAACTTTGTCTCTCATGCTTTGGACATATTGTCAGGAGGGTCCAGTCGCTGGAGAAGGATATCATATTTGGTAAGGTGGAGGGTCAGAGTAAAAGAGGAAGACCCCTAGGAAGATGGATTGGCAAAGTGGCAGCATCGATGGACTTAAGCGTGGCAACAAGTGAGGTTGGGCCAGGATCGGGCAGTGTTTCATTCTGCTGTGCATAAGGTCACTATGGGTCGGTAGTGACTCAATGGCACCTAACAACAACAATAGAGAATACAGACAAAATAAAATCAAAATTATTTTCTGCAATAACACTAATTTGTTAAATTATTTGACTAACAAGATCTATTTTATTCATTAAATTGTAAGCTACAAGAAAAATTAATTACATTTTAGTTATATTTTGAAAACAGGCACATGGCTGTCTTTTTAAAAAGGGATACTTAATTTGGCAGCTTACAATTTACCTTTAAATATTTTCTTTAGTAAGTGTTAAGGTATTAGAAATTTGTTAAATTTCAGTTACTTAAAGAAATTAGTAAATCATAAAGTTATTCTTTTGTCCATGAATAAACTTAAGCAATGCTTTTTACCTTAGGTTTAGAGAATAAATGATTCTAATGAGTCATTTATAAGTCATTGGTCTTGAAAAATGTTATCATGTGATATCCTGCATCATTCCTATCACTAAGTCCATATTTTCCAACTACTGATCCTTCATTTTTGTTTCCAGCTTTCACATTTCAATCACCAGTAATTATCAATGTATCTTCATTGCATGTTTGATCAGTGCCAGACTGGAGAAACTGGTAAAATTCTTTAATTTCATCATCACTGGCTTTAGTGTTTGGTGCATAAATTTGAGCACTAGTGGTATTAACTGCTCTTCCTTGTTGCTTTATGGATATTATTGTGTCACAAATATCATTGTTCTTCATGACAGATCTTGAAATTGTCTTTTTGATGATGAATGTGTCATCACTTCTCTTCAGTTTGTAATTTCAGTACAGTAAACCATATAATTGTCTGATTCAGAATGGCAATACCAGTCTATTTCAGCTCACTAATGCTTAGGATATCAATCTTTATGTGTTCCATTTCATTTTAGACAACTTCCAATTTTCCTAGATTGATACTTTATACAGTCCATACTCTGATTATTAATGGATGTTTGCATCTGTTTCTCTTCATTTTGAGTTGTACCCCAACAGGAAATGAAGGTCTGGGAAGCTTTGCTTTGTGTGCATCATTATGACCAACTCTACCTTGAGGAATAAGCTCTTATCCAGTTGTATTTTGAGTGCCTTCCAACCTGAGGGGCTTGTTTTGTGGCACTATATCAGACAACATTTGCTGTGATTCAAAAGGTGTCAGTGGCTAACCATTCAGAAATGTCCCTCTCTCCTACTTTGTCTTAGTCTGGAAGCTTCACTGAAACCTGTCCACCATAGGTGACCCTGCTGGGATTTAAAATACCAGTGACATAACTTCCAGTATCACAGCAACACACAAACCACCACAGTATGACAAAATGATGGATTAATGGAGTCAGTTTTCTTAAGAGGAGAAGAAGTAAATTGATTTCCATGAGGTTGCCTCGCTATTTGGTGTCATAACAAGAAGTAGCTGAGAGTTTTCTGTCAGTCCACCATTTTGGTTTTCTAGATCTCTAACTCACCTCAAGATATGACTAATTTAAAGAAGTCCATCTTAGACTTTGAGTCAGTGGACTGATTCTTTTATAAAAAAATAGCAGCAAAGTAACCAAGGCCATTCCAGCTTCCCATTTGTTGTTGTTGCTGTGAAGTGCCTTTGAGTCGGTTCTGACCCATAGCAACCCTGCATAGCGTTTCTGAGGAGCAGCTGGTGAGCCTGAACTGCCGACCTTGCAGTTCAAGCGGCTTTGGAGTCTAGCACATTAACCCACAGCGCCATACTAGCTTCCTGTAGATGGTACAAAATAATTTTTTTTTTAAATTTAAAATATTTATATTTAAATTATAATTTATATGAAGATATGAAGCCATTATTGCTATATTACTTGTAGTTATTGTTGTTAAGTGCCATCGAGTCTGTTCTGACACATAGTGATCCTGTATATGGTTTCCGAGGAGCATCTGGTGAGCTTGAACAGCTGACTTTCAGTTCAAATGGCTTTGCAGTCTGGCACATTAACCCACAGTGCCACACCAGAACTCAGCTATATTGCTAGAGAGGATCAAATCCTCCTAATACTTTTAATCTAACTATAATTGAACACTCATCAGCTGCTGTCTTAGACTGGATTCTCTAGTGGAACAAAACCAGTGAAATTAAAAAAAAAAAAAAGTAATATAAAGAGAGGAAATATCAAGGAAATGGCTCACATGTTGTAGAGGTTGTTAGTCCTAAGTCTGTGGGTGAGATGTCAGGCTGGAAGCTTCTTAACCACGTAGCTGTAGGGCTGATGAACAGGTCAGATACCAGGCACACAGGCAGGCAGATCCCGCAGATAAGAAGGCAGGTTGCTGATGACTCCCAGGATTGGCAGGAAATAGAACAGCCCACTGGCTCAGTTGTTTAGATGCTCATAGCAGACCTCATCCTAGAGTTGATTACACTATAATAGATCTTATCACAGGGATAATTACATCTCAGCTGCCAAACCATTGAGAATCCTTGCTCAGTGAAGTTGACACAAAACCTTAACTATCACTATTGTCTATTGTTGCTGTAATAATTTATCATAAATTCAGTACTTGGAACAAAATGAATTTATTATTTCACAGTTACATAGGTCAGAAAGTCCAGTAGGCTTAACTGGTTTCTCTACTTCAGGTATCACAAGGCTGAAATCAAGGTGTCAGCTGACCTGGGGTCTTATTTGGAGGCCCATGGAGAGACTCCATCCACTTCCAGGTTTATTCAAGCTGCTCTCAGAATTCAGTTTCATGCTGCTGTAGGAGAGAAGTCCACATTTCCTTGCTGGTTATTGGCTGATGTCCCTCTCAGTTTCTGGAGGCTATCCACATTCCTTGGTCCATGGCCCATTCCTTTAGTCTTCAAAGCCAGCAATTGTGGGTTGAGTCCTTCTGATTTTGAATCTCTCTGACCTCCCCTTCTGCCTCATCTCCTTTTTGCATTTTTTGTCTTCTGCTGCATTTCTCTGACTGCTCTAGCTACAGAAATTTCTCTACTTTTAAGGGCTCAAGTGATTAAAATAGGGAGATTATCTACAATTATTCAGGTTGCCTTTGCTCAGAATAATTGTGGACAATCTCCCTATTTTGGTCTATGACCTTAATCACATTTTCAAGGTCTTTCTTGCCACACGATAGACAGGTTCTCGGGGTTAGCATGTGGAAATCTTTGACTAAGTAGTTGGTGGTAGGTGCTATTGAGTCATTACTGACTCACAGTGACTTTATGCACAACAGAATGAAACACTACCTGGTCCTGTGTCAACCTCACAATCATTGCTACACTTGAGCCCATTGCTGTTGCCACTGTGCCAATCCATCTTATTGGCAGTCTTCGTCTTTTTTTCTGACCCTCCACTTTACCATGCATGATGTCCTTCTCCAGGGACTAGTCCCTCCTGATTATATGTCCGAAGTATGAGAGACAAAGTCTTTCCATTCTGGCTTCTAAGGAGCATTTTGGTTGTATTTCTTCTAACACAGATTTTTTTGTTCTTTTTGCAGTCCGTGTACTTTTAATATGCCCCTGCAACACCATACCTCCACACCATTATTCTGTCTAACACAGGATATAACCCATCAAATTGATCAAATCATGGATAAGAATAAAGGAAAATGGAAAAAGAAAAGAGAAAATAGCTCTTAGGAACCAAAGAGAATTGGAAAACATTAATCAACACTCTTGATGTTCAGAGTAACAGAGAGTGTTGAGTAGATGCTCAAGAACCTGACTAATCTAGAAATGCTTTTCTGATTTGAACACTGACGAGGAAGGTAAACTTAGACAGCAAGGAAGACTAAGAAAATTACCTCCATCTTTAGTCATTACTATGGGTTGGATTTACCCCCAAAATATGAATTGAACTCATGGATTTTTATACCTGTGGATGTGATCCTATTATGGAATTAGGGGATTTTCTTTTGTTATGTTAATTAGGACATGCCAGTGTAAGTGAATCTTAAGCATCATCACTTCTGAATTATAAAAACCAGAATAGACACGGAAATAACATGCACAGGGGAAGACAGAAGCCATGTTACTATCATCTACAAGCCAAGGAATACCAATGAACCAAGGCCATGGAACTGTGGACTACGGACAAGGAAAAAACAAAACCAACATATCCAAGACCTTGATGTGGACTTTTAGCCTATTGTTATTGTCATGTGCCATCGAGTCGGTTCCGACCCATAGCGACCCTGTATAGGGTTTCCGAGGGTGTAAATCTTTACGGGAGTAGAAAGCCTCATCTTTCTCCCACGGAGCAGCTGGTAGTTTCGAACCGCTGACCTTAAGGTTCGCAGCCCGATTCGTAACCACTATGCTACCAGAGCTCCTTATAGAGCTGTGAAAAAACAAGTTTCTGTTCTTTACAGCCTCCACTTTTGGTATTTGTGTAACAGCTAGGTAACTAAGACAGTTATGACTAAGAAATTTAGAAGTTTGAGTATAGAGTGATATGCTGTCTTTATAGACCAACCACTAAATTATAGTATTTTATATTATTTCAATATTTTAACTTAGTTTTGTGGTAAGAATTCTAGTATTCATATTTCAGATATTCTCATGAATGTGAAGATTCAAATGTGTAATAAGCTAGTAGCATTAAATTCCACAAAACTACATAATTGGAGAACTCCAGTTAGTGTTAGATAAAATTATTCTAGTTAGAACAGAGAACAGTATGGCCATTGCATATTTATGTTTTTCTGAAGTAAAATTAAACATTAGGCTCAACAGTCATACTTCCGCTAACCTGACTGCTCAACAAGTGTTGTTGTTGTTGAGTGCCGTCAAGTCTGTTCTGGTTCATAGTGACCCAGGATAAGATTTCTGAGGCTGTAATCTTTGTGGGAACTGAAAGTCTCCTCTTTGTCCCATGGAGCATCTGGTAGGTTCAAACTGCAGACTGTGTGGTTTGCAGGCCAGTGCTTATCCTACAGAGACACAGCATGCCCTTGAACAAGAATGTTGTTACTGTTAAGTGCTGTCAAGTTGGTTCTGACTAATAATAAACCTCTATAGGCTTTCTGAGGAGCAGCTGGTGGGTTTGAACTGCTGACTTTGTGGTTCACAGTCCAGTGCTGAGCCTACGGTGCCACACCAGGAGTCCTCTCAACAAGAATAGCAGATATATTAATATAGGTTGTAATACTTTTGAATCCTGGAAGAGTGTGCAGTAATCTATTTAAGAACTGCCGCTTCCATCTGCTGTAATTTAAATTACATTGCCAATGTGATGTTTAAACTGTCCTATACTAGAAAATTAATCAAAGAACCAGTCATTTCAGTTTGCTTTTCTGTGGTGCTGGCTCACAGATACAGAAATGTGATGAGATCCCATATTTAGTTTAGCAATTGAATCAAGATTACAAGCTTGTGTTAGGTGTATATACTGACTTTAGTGTATATATTGACTTTAATTCTCCTTTCATACCCCGGTGGCTTGATTTCTAAATGGAATTCTTTCTAATGCCCTTCCACAAGGGAAAATAAAAATAATTTAGAATTTGAACTAGGCCAGCATCTAGTAGTTCAGGCAAAATGTTTAATTTGGAAGCTAAATCTTAAATTAAAATTTTATTCCAATTATCAAGATTTTGGAATTAGGCCACAGCAATAATGGACAGGTTTCTCCTGTTTTCATTGACTTTCAGTGTTAAAATAAAGATGATAATTAGGCAATTTTTCTAATTAATTTCTTATGATCCCCCCCTTGTGACATTGCTGTTGTTGTGTGTGTGTGAGTGAGCCATTTTTTTTTACTTTAGTCTTTTTGCAAGTTGTAGTACTCATATAACGAGGCTTCAAAAAGTTTGTGGCAAGATTCCATTATCAATTTTTCTTTAAAACATTTTTTTTTTATTGTGAATTGAGTGATATACAAGATCATCAGTTTTGCACCCAGCAAATAATATACTTTGTTTCATCTCAATGATTGCAATCCCCTCCATGGAACAACAGTTATCCCATTTCCTCCCTGTGACTCCGATTTCCATTCCATCCACCTTCCTATCCCTTCTCACCTTTGTCCTTAGGTATATATTGCCCCTCTGATTAATGATTGACCCGTTACATCATTCATAGTGAGCATACCTTACTAGTGTTGTTGTCCCCTCTCTATATATACCTATCTACTTCTTGGCTGGAAGTTGGACCATGAGGGTGAGTTCCTCTCAGACCTGAAGGTGGTCGAGGGCCATAGCCTTAGGTTCCGCCAGTCTCTTTCTGACCAGTAAACCAGGTGTTTTTGTTTTCTTTGTTTTTAAATAACAAATTTGAGTTTTGTTACACACATTTTGCCACTCTATCTGATCAAGGACCTTCTAATATGATCCCTTTCAGAACAGTTGGTAGTGGTAACTGGGCACCGTCTAGTTCTTCTGGTCTGAGTCATGGAGACTGATGTGCACATGTTCCATCAGTCCAATGAAATGATTCCAAGCATCTTCAATTCTCAACACTCTCCTTTGAGACCAATAGCTGCACCTTAGACAGCCACTCATGAACTTTTACTATCCCGAATGCTACTCACCAAAGTAGGATGTAGAACATTGTCTTTTTGGACTATGTTATGCCAATTGACCATTGTGTCCCCTGAGACTACAGTCTTAAACTTCTGGGCTCAGCTATTCATTACCTTAAGATGTTTGATAATATCTAAATGACATATTATATTAGGCAAATCTGCTGCACAAGATCTTTTTAAAGTGTTGAAGAGCAAAGATGTCAGCTTGAAGATGAAGGTGCGCCTGACCCAAGCCATGGTATTTTCAGTAATCTCAAATGCATGCAAAACTTGGACAGAGAATAAGGAAGATCGTAGAAGAATTGATGTATTTGAGTTATGGTGTTGGAGGAGAATATTGAAAGTACCATGGGCTGCCAAAAGAACAAACAGATCTGTGTTGGAAGAAGTACTGCCAGAGTGCTCCTTGAAGGCTAGGGTGGCCAAACTTCGTCTCTCATACTTCGGACATATTGTCAGGAGGGACCAGTCACTGGAGAGAGATATCATGCTTGGTAAGGTGGAGGGTCAGAGAAAAAGAGGAAGACCCCCAGTGAGATGAATTGGCAAAATGGCAGCATCAATGGGCTCAAGCATGGCAACAATTGTGAGGTTGGCCCAGCACTGGGCAGTGTTTCGTTCTGTTGTGTATAGCGTCACAATGCATGGGTACTGACTCGATGGCACCTAACAACAGCAACAACAAAATTTCATCATTTTCCCCACTGTATGCTTTACTATATCCACAGTTGTGTTTGAATGAAACGTAAATACTCACACATCAATATCCTTTTTCAAACTCTTGTATATCTGTGGGATATGTCTGTCTGTCTGTATATCTATCTATCTATCTATCTATCTATCTATCTATCTATCTATCTATCTATCATCCATCCATAACCAACAGCATTCCAGTTCATATTTTTTCAGACTTCATGAATTTCTGGAAAGTCTGCAGAACTATATATATATACATTGTTGTTGTTAAGTGCCATTGAGTGGGTTCCAACCCATAGCGACCCTGAACAGGGTTTCCGAGGCTGTAAATCTTTACGGGAGCAGAAAGCCTCGGCTTTCTCCCATGGAGCAGCTGGTAGTTTCGAACTGCTGACCTTTTGGTTCTCAGCCCAATTTTAATATATATATTAAACTATATATATATAAATTTTTATTGTGAATTGAGTGAAGATTTACAAGGGGATTGAAATCATTACAATGAAATGAAGCATGATTTGTTTAATGTAAAACTGGTAATCTGCCCTTTCAAAAGACCAGCTTCTAGTCTTGTTTTTCATTCTATAGTTTTTCTGTTTTCTCTGGTAGTGTATTGGTTACGAATCGGGCTGAGAACCAAGGTCAGCAGTTTGAAACTACCAGCTGTTCTGCTCAGGCGAAAGATGAGGCTTTCTGCTCCCATAAAGATTTACAGCCTCGGAAACCCTGTACAGGGTCGCTATGAGTCAGAACCGACTCTACTGCACATAACAACAACAATAAGGAGCTCTGGTAGCGTAGTGGTTATGAGTCGGGCTGCCAACATCAAGGTCAGCAGTTTGAAACTACCAGCGGTTTCTCAGGAGAAACATGAGGCTTTCTGCTCCCGTAAAGATTTACAGCCTCGGAAACCCTGTGCAGGGTCACTATGAGTTGGAACCGACTCCCCAGTACTTAACAATAACAAGGACCACAGGGCAGCTGGGACCAGAAAGGCTGGTTATGAGGGTTTCTGCTACACTAATGCTGGTCTAGGGACTCTGCAGATTCTGTAGGTCTGGAGCTGAGCCACCACCTGAATCCAGGTCCAAAGTGGCACAGTTGGCTCCCACCTCATACTGCTATGACTCATAATTATGTGGCTCTGAACACCTGAAGGGCAAATTCTGGACTGCAGTGGATGAGGGTGGGAGCCGGTCACATCTTTGGTCACCAGGGGAGCTTGGGGAAAAGATGGAACTGTATCTTTCCTGTTGCCTGTGTGAAATTGCTCTGGCAGGCCACCTTCTGTCACTAAAGCTGCTCACAAAAGTTCATGATGGTCACTGGCTGTTCACCAGTCTCCCTCTCATATCATCCCTGTTCAAATTTTCCTCCCAGCAAGCACTCAATCCACTTCTCTAACCTTTCCTCTGAAGCTCAGAGTTCCAGGATTTTCATCTGTTTCTGTTTTAGTCTCTTGTAACTTTGTTGTAGAGGGTCCGTGTAGCATGTCTGCCCAGTTAACCATCTTGCCAGAAGTCTCCTGCTTTCTTTATATGGAGGTGCAATCCCTATTGAAGACTGATGTCTTTGTCCTTCATCAGTAAGTGTTGTAAGTGCTCTTAGCTTCCAGCAAGCGTGGTTGTATCATTTGTATATCACAAGTTTTCCTCCAATCCTGACACCATGTTTTCTTCATATAGCTTTTCAGATTATTTGTTCAGCATACAGATTGAATAAGTATTATGAATGGATGCAATCCTGACTCACACCTTCCTGATTGTAAACCATTCAGTATCCCCTTACTTTGTTCTAATGACTGCTTTCTAATCTATGCACAGGTTACTCAGGAGCACAATTAAGTGTTCTGGGACTCCAATTCTTTGCAATGTTATCCATAGTTTATCATGATCCACACAGTCAAAAGCCTTTACATAATCAAAAAAGCACAAATAAATATCTTTATGGTATTCTCTGCTTTCAGGCAAGATCCATCTAACATCAAGAATGATATCTCTAGTTTCACAGCCTCTTCTGAATCAGTCTTAAAATTCTGACAGACTATTTTACTTGCATGTAATAATATTGTTAGATGATTTTTGGCATTCCATTGGGTCATCTCTCTTTAGAATGGGCACAAATATGGATCTCTTCCAATCTTTTGGGCAGGTAGCTGTTTTTCAAAGTTCAAGGTATAGGTGAGTGAATGCCTCTTGTGCTGTATCAGTTTGTTGAAGGATTTCAATTTGTATTTAATTAATTCTTGAAGCCTTGTATTTTTCTAATGCCTTCAATGCAGCTTGAACTTTTTCCTTCAGTACTATGGATTCTGGATCATATGCTGCCTCTTGAAATGTTTGAATATTGATCAAAATCTTTTTGGCACAGTAACTTTGTATATTACTGCCATCTTCTTTTGATGCTTTCTAAATCATTCAATATTTTGCCCATAGAATCCTTCAATATTGCAGGTGAAGGCTTGATTTTATTTTTCTTTCAGCTTAAGAAATGTTGAGTGTGTTCTTCCCTTTTGGTTTTCTAATTGATCTTTGCACATTTCATTATAATACTTGACTTTGTCTTATTGAGCTACCCTTTCAAATATTCTCTTCAGCTATTTTACATTCTCAATATTTTCATTTGCTTTTCTACACGCAAGAGCAAATTTCAGAGTCCCATCTGACAACATTTTTGTCTTTTCTTCTTTGTAGTAACCTTTTGCTTTCTTCATGTATGATGTTCATTTTACAGCTCTTCAAGTCTTTGGTCATTAGTGCCTAATGCATCAAATCTGTTCTTGAGATGGCCTCTGAATTCAGGTGGGATATGTTCAAGGTCATATATTGACTCTCGTGGACTTGTTTCAATTTTCTTTAGCTTCGGTCTCTACTGGCATATGAGTAATTGATTGTCTTTCACACAGTCTGTTCCAGGCCTTGTTTTGGCTAATGTTTGAGCTTTTGCACCATCTCTTCCCAAAGATGTAGTCAGTTTGATTCCTGATTATTCCATCTCTTGAGGTCCATGTGTATAGTCCCTTTTTATGTTGTTTAAAAAAGGTATTTATAATGAAGAAGTCATTGGCCATATTTTCCAACTACTGATCCTTCTTCTCTGTGTCTAACTTTCAAATTCCAAACACCAGTAATTATCAATGCATCTTGATTGCAAATTTAATCAATTTCAGACTGAGGAAGCCAAAGGATTCTTTAATTTCTCATCCCTGTATTTAGTGTTAGGTGCATAAATTTGAATAATAGTTTTATTAATTGGTCTTCCTTGTAGAGTTATGGATATCATCCTTTCACAGACAGCATTGGACTTCAAGATAGTTCTTGAAATGTTCTTTTTGATACTGAATATGATGCCATTCCTCTTCAGTTTGTTCTTCCAAGTTTAGGAAACCATATGATTGATTCAAAATGGCCAATACCAGTCCATTTCAGCTCACTCATACTTAGAATATTTATCTTTATACATTCCATTTAATTTTTGACATTTTCCAATTTTCCTAGATTCATACTTCATACATTCCATATTCTGATTATTAATGGTTGTTTGCAACTCTTTTTTCTCATTTTGAGTTGAAAATATAATACCTGAAAAATCAACAATGTCCTAGGACGGGATTTGGACATGTGTGTTGTTGTTGTTAAGTGCCATCGAGTAATTCCGAGCCATAGCGACCCTGTATAGGGTTTCCGAGGAACAGCTGGTAAGCCGACTTTGCAGTTCAAACGGCTTTTCAGTCTGGCGCATTAACCCACAGCGCCACACCAGGACTCCTGGACATGTACTGTTGTTAAGTACCTTAGAGTCGGTTCCGACTCATAGTGACCCTGTACAGGGTTTCTGAGGCTGTAAATCTTTACAGGAGCAGAAAGCCTCATCTTTCTCTAGCGGAACAGCTGGTAGTTCCGAACTGCCAACCTTGAGGTTAGCAGCCCGATTCGTAAACTACCAGCTACCAGCGCTCCTTTGGACATGTATAGGCCAGGACAAATTTAGGACAGGACAATTTCATCTAGCACTCAAGGAGTAGGGAGACTGCAGTTACTTTCTTGTTAGCATAATAAAGTGTTTAAATGTTACTTTCAAAACTTTTTAAAAATCAGATTCTGGCGTTTGTTGAGAGTTCAGGTCAATAAAAGCATTATCCCTTGCATACGGATACAGCACAAATGTGATTTGTCCTTCTGACAGTCAGTTCCAGATACTATATTCTACTTTTGAGTATTTGTAAAAAGTCAGATTCATGTCAACTTCTTGCTGTCCCTAAATATAATTCCAACTCTCACACTGTTTCCTTATGCTCTTTCAAAAACGTCTTACATACTCCAATCTACTTGAAAATTACTACAAAACCTTTTCTGTCAAAGGTGGTCTATTAATTACAACAAACTGCTCATGAAAGGAAGGCTGCTGGTTAGGCATATGTGGTGAAGAATAATTACAGTTCATCATAGCTTTGATATTTTATTAGAAATTTAGCAAACTGTGATGAACATAGTACAAATTATTTCAGGAAACTGGTGACTCTGACAACGAAAGTTTGTTTTCTCTTCAGGATCTGGGAGCAAGGCCCTGCTACTTGCTTACTTTTAGGCTACTGCAGAGTGAAAGTCGTTTTAAATATAAAGCGGCTTCTGAGTTTTAAATTTCTCAATGAAAGAAAGCTTTTTCTTTTTTTGCCCTGACCTACTTATGCTTTTACCAAGGAGATGTTGCTGGACAAACAGAACTTTCCTAGTCTGCTGTTGAGATGCCAGAAAAAATTATGAGCTGTGGACACCAGGACCATTTATAAAACTCTTTAAGCCATAACCAATAGCATTCCAGTTCATATTTTTGCAGACTTCATGAATTTCTGGAAAGTTTGCAGAAATATATATTTAATTTTTTAATTTATATATATATATTTTTTTTTTAAAGTATTAAAGTTTTTACTGTGAATTGAGTGAAGATTTACAAAGTAAGGTTTACAAAGCAAGGGCAGATTACCAGTTTTACATTAAACAAATCATACTTTGTTTCATTGTAATGATTTCAATCCCCTCCATGTACCATCAGTTAATAGTTTTTAATCTCTATTCCCATTTTTGTTTTTGATGTATACATACAAAATGAAGCATATTTATTCATTTAAATGTCCAAAGGGCACATTTTGCAAGCCAGTCTCATGCCCCCATGGGCCTAGAGTCTTCAGCTGATCTATCTCTCTATGCCATTCCCTCTGCCACTGTTGTTGCTCTTGCCATGTTTGTGGTTAGGATCTCATGCTCCACTCATGCTTTTCCCTCTTGATAGTTCTAGGGTCCTCTGTTTCGGAAATGGAAGATTAACTACTCCCCACTTTTAGTTACACATCTTCTTCACTTACAATATGACAATCACAATTAGTCCTAATAACAATTGCTCACAATTGAATCATCAAATCCTATTACATCATCCCCCATTTCCTGGGCCATCTGGAAAAGAGGTAAACTATTCACCTTACTCACCACCATTCTGAAACTAAGCACACACATGAAAGCTTCTAAATCAGCCAGTTTATGCCTTTATAGCTTTCCTCTCCATTTTTGATAGCCAAAGTCTAAGTTGCCCATCCTTATCAACCCAGTGCACCAAGAAAAAAAGCTTGATCCTCAATATGAAGAATCCTCCCATTTTGGTTGGAATTTTGAGCGTCCATAAGCAAAGGCCCAGCTCATCAAATTGTAGCATTTTACACTTGCTCCCTGTATCAAACATCTTTATCTTTATCTGGTCAAGTTCTAGTCAGCTATCCATCCAAGCTAGGTCAAATGGGTACAATCTGAAAGTTTGGGAGTTCTCGTGTGCCTCCTCCCACTTCAGACCAGCTGGCTGCTTCACTCTCAACTCTATCCCCTAGTGGTTAGGTCAATGTCCATAGGCTCAGGAGTTCACACATCTCTCTACACTTCAGACCAGCCAGCCATTTCTCTTCTCTCTCTCATCTCAAGGTCAACAGGAGTCTATGGAACATGGCCAAACTCAGCTCATGTCTTCATTGCTGCATATCCCCCACTTCTACTCACAAGTAGACCAGGGTGGTTACCAGCAAGCATACTAGACTGCTTGCATGTTCCCTTTGAGTTTCAGTCTTAGAAGGGGGTTTACCCTAATGGGCTGATTTTCCTTTCCTTGATGATTCCAAGGCAAACAGCTTTCTTCGTATTCTAACAGACAAACAGTCTGCTTTTTTCCTGGTGGTCTTTCTTTTGGGAAGTATCTTCTGTTCTTTTAGCCGTTCCTGGTTGATCTGCATGTCTTTTCAAGTGGGAATGTCCCACCTCAGAAAGTTCTGGCTGGGGTTTAGGATTCCTTCTAAGGAACCCTACTCCACAAAGACTTAAGAAGAAGTCTTTTCCCTGGGAAAAATTCTAGTTCCTCTTTTAGCTAATCTAATAATTTATATGCTAAAGAAAGGTTTACAAGCTTTCTGTAATCATAATTCCCAATATTCATTTCTAGCACATTTAAATATCTATTTTAGGATAGTAGGCAAGGGAAACCAATATTCCCAAGATAGTCAAACACCTTAACATTACTTCCCCTCCTTTACCCATCAGACTATGTCTTGATCCCTGTTTCACAGAATCTTGTTGTTCCAAGGTTATATATACATCATTATTTACCTCTATCCCATTTAGCCCATGCATACTTCCCTGTCTGCCCCTATCTTCATTGTTCATCTGTCACTTTCACATTTCTTGTGTTTTGCCCTCCCCCTCTATAATTGTGTATTGCTCTCCTCCCATACTATTTTCCAAAGTGGTTGAAATATTTTTTCAGTCCTGCCAGTAATGTAGGAGGGTCCCAGTCTCTCTACACCCTCATTAGCAATTTTTGTTTTCTGTTTTTTTTTTTTTTTCAATTTCATTGTCAATGATGGTGTGAGATGACATCTCATTGTTGTTTTGATTTACATCTCTCTATTGGTGTGGCGCTCTGGGTTAATGTGGTGGACTGCAAAATAAGTTTGAGCTGCAAGGTCAGCAGTTCAAGCCACCTGCTACTCCTCGGAAACCTGATCCAGGGTGGCTATGAGTTGGAACCGACCTGATGGCACTTAACAGCAACAACAACAACAATCACTAATGATCATGAATATTTCTTCATACGTTTGTTGGCTGCCTGAATGTCTTCCTTGGTGAAGTGTCTGTTCATGTCCTGTGCTCACTTTTTAATTGGGCTATTTTTACTTTTCTTATAGAGATGTTGTACTTTCCTATAAATTTTAGAGATGAGTCTCTTGTCTGATATGTAGTTGCAAAAATTTTTTTCCTAGTCTGTGGGCTCTCCTTTTACTCTTTAGGTGAAAATTTTTGATGTATTTAAGTTTCCAATTTTTAGTATGTCTCAGTCATCTATTTTGTCTTCTATTGTTTGTGAGTTTTTTGCAATGTTTGATAGTCAATGTATGCCAAGTATTAGAGACCTTAAATTTGTCCCTATTTTTTCACTGATGATCTTTATAGCTCTGGGATTTACATCTAGGTCACTAATCCATGTTGAGCTAATATTTGTAATGGTGTGAGATATGAGTCTTGTTTTATTCTTCAGAAAATTGATTTCCAGTTTTGTCAGCACCATTTGTTGACGAGACTGCCTCTTCCCCATTTAATGTATTTTGGCCCTTTGTCAAAGATTAGTTGACGGTATGTGGATGGATTTACTTCTGGGTTCTCAGTTCTGGTGCATTGATCTATGTATCTTTCATTGTACCAGTACCAGGCTGTTTTGACCACTGTGGCTGTGTAGTAAATTTTGAAATCAGGGAGTGCTTTGTCCATCTTCTTAAGCAGTGTTTGCTTATCTGAGTCTCTTTCCTTTCCATGTAAAGTTGGTGATCCTTTTTTCCATCTCTTTAAAGAATGTTGCTGCAATCTGGATTGGGATTGCATTATATTTGTAGATTGCTCTGGGTAGTATTGACATTTGCACAATGTTAAGTCTTCATATTCATGAGCATGGCATATTCTTACATTTTTGTGCATATCTTTTGGCTTCTTGTAGTAGTGTTTTATGGCTTTCTTTGTATAGGTTGTTTGTTTCTCTGGTTAGATTTATTCCTAAATATTTCATCCTTTGAGTGGTTATTGTAAATGGTATTGTTTTCCTAATTTACTTTTCAGAGCTGTCTTTATTAGTATAGAGGAATCCAACTGATTTTTGTATATTGATCTTGTGCCCTGCCACTGTGCTGAATCTTCCAATGTGTTCCAACAATATTATTTTCTGAGGCTTTGGGATTTTCTATGTATAGGATCTTATCATCTGTAAATAGAGAGAGTTTTACTTCTTCTCTGTCAAAGGAGTTCTGGTAGCGTAGTGGTTATGAATCGGGCTGTGAACCTCAAGGTCAGCAGTTTGAAACTATCAGCGGCTCCGCGGGAGAAATATGAGACTTTCTGCTCCCATAAAGACTTGCAGCCTTAAAAACCCTGTACAGGTTCGCTATGGGTCGGAAGCGACTCGACGGCAAATAACAATGTCAATTTGGATGCCTTTAATTTCCCTTTCTTGACTTATGGCTTGGGCTAAGAGTTCCAACACAACATTGAATAGGAGTGGTGATAACGCGCATTCTTATCTTGTTCCTGTTTGTAAAAGGAAGGCTTTCAGTTTCTTTAAGTTGAGAGTTATGTTGGCTGTTGGTTTCATATATATTCTCTTAATTATGGTTGGAATTTCCCTTCAATTTCTACTTTGTTGAGTGTTTTTATTAGGAATGGGTGTTGGATTTTTTCAAATGCCTTTTTTGCATTAATCAATATGATAATTACCCCCTCTTTAATTTATTTGGTGGATTATGTTGATTATTTTACTAATATTGAACCATCCTTGCATCCCTGGTATGAATCATGATGTTTTTTTTGATATGTTGTTGAATTCTATTGACTAGAGTTATGTTGATAGTTTTTGCATCTATGTTCTACATTTGGTCTTATTGGTCCATAATTTTTTTTTTTTTTAGTGATATTCTTCCCTGGTTTTGGTATGAGGACTATGTTTGTTTCATAAAATGTGTTAGGAAGTTTTCCATCCTTTTCTATATTCTGGAATAGTTTGAGTAAAATTGGTGTCAGCTTTTCCAGGAAAGCCCTCTGGGCATGTGCTTTTTGGTGGGAGTTTTTGATGAAATGATCAAATTACAGTATTGTTATAAGTCTGTTTATGTTTTTTATTTCATTCTGTGTAGATTTAGGTAGATGGGTTTTTCTAACAATGTATCCATTTCCTTTAGATTTTCAAATTTGTTGCAGTACATCTTTTCACAGTGTTCTGTTATTATCCTTTTGATTTCCATTGGTTCTGTTGTGATGTCACTCATGCAGTTTTTCATGCATGTTATTTGTGTCTTCTCCCTTTTTTCTTTTGTTAGATTTATCAATGGCTTGTCAATTTTATTAATCCTTTCAAAAGACCAGCTTCTTGTCTTGTTATTCATTTTATGGTTTTTCTATTTTCTCTAGTAGCGTAGTGGTTACGAATCGGGCTGCGACCCGCAAAGTCAGCAGTTCGAAATTACCAGCTATTACGTGAGAGAAAGATGAGGCTTTCGGCTTCCGTAAAGATTTATAGCCTCGGGAACCCTGTACAGGGTCCCTATGAGTCGGACGACTCCACGGCACATAACAACAACAATCTTTATTATTGGTGTGGCGCTGTGGGTTAATATGCAAGGCTGCAAAGCTGTTTGAACTGCAAGGTTGACGGTTTAGGCTCCTTCCAGCTGCTCCTCAGAAACCCTATACAGGGTTGCTATGGGTTGGAACCAACTAAATGGCATTTCACAACAACACAACAACAATATTATTTCTTTTCTTCTGGTGACTGTAGGTTTACTTTGCTGGTCTTTTTTTAATTGTTGGAGATGTTGTGTTAATGTGTGGATTTTGGTTTTTTCTTTTTGATGTATGCATTTATTGCTATAAATTGCCCTCTCTGTACTGCTTTTGCTGTGTCCCAAAGGTTTTGGTAGGTTTCTAGAATTTTTTTTTTTTTATTACACTTTTTATTTGTTCTAATACCAACTATCTTTTAAGCAGGGTGCTGCTCAGTTTCCATGCATTTGATTTTATTTCCTTGATCTTCCTATTGTTGATTTCTAATTTTATAGCATTGTGATCTGAGAGGATGCTTTGTAGCATTTTGATTTTTAAAAATTTACTGAGACTTGCTTTGTGGCCTAACACATGATCTATTCTGGAGAATGTACCATGTGCACTGGAAAAGAATATATTGTGCTGTTGGGTTGTATGCTCTGTACAAATCTATGAAGTCAGGTTGGTTGATTGTAGTTCCTCTGTGTCTTTGCTGAGTTTCTTTCTGGTTGTTCTGTCCTTATTTGAAAATGGTGTATTAAAATCTCCCACTATTTTTGTAGAGTTGTCTATTTCATTCTTCATTTTCTATTAGGGTTTGATTTGTGTATTTTGGGGCTATTTCATTGGGAGTATAGATATTCATTATGGTTATGTTCTCTTGTTCAATTGACTGTTTAATCATGAGATAATATGCTTCTTTGTCTCTTATGCTAGTTTTTGCTTTAAGGTTTATTTTAGAAGAGATTAATATTTTCACTTCTGCTTGTTTTTTTATTGCAATTAGCTTGGTATTTTTTCCCCCGTTCTTTAATTTTTAATCTGTTTTTGTCTTTGTGTGTCAGATATTTTCTTGTAGACAGCATATTGAAGGATCCTGTTTTCTTATCCATTCTTCTACACTCTGTCTCTTGACTGATGCATTTAATCCATTGACATTCAGTGTAATTATCGATGTTGTTAAGTGCTGTCAAGTTGATTCTGACCCATAGAATTATCGATAGGTGTGGATTAATTGTCATTACGTTTGTTTATTTTTTGTGGTGCTACTGGTATCTTTGTTCTGCATTGTTTCCTGTACTCTTTTGTTCCTCTTCTTTCTTCTTCTGGTTGAGCTCTGATCATCCAGCCATTGAAGCCAGGTCAAGTGGGTATTATCTGTAAGTGTGGGTGTTCTTGTGCATATGCCCTCTCTTCTTATCAGCTGGATGCTTCATTCTCCACTCTAGTCCTCTTTGGCTATGTCACTGAATCTGGGCCCAGGAGTCCCAAGGTCTTGTCAAACTGCTGGCCAACCAGATCTCCACCCGGGTTCACAGGAGTGTATTGAACATGGTTGGACATAGCTCACAGCTTCATTGTTGTTTTTCCCTCACTTCCCCTTATCAGTGACCAACGTGGTCACCAGTCAGAGCACATGTCTGCTCGTGTATTCCCATTGAGTCTCAATCTTAGAAGGGGGTTTGCCCTGAGGGGACCCAACCTTGATGTCTCCTGGATGAGCAACTTGTGCTTTTGTAGTAATCAAGCAGACTGCCGTTATTGTTTTGTATTTTTCCTGTTGGTCTTTCTTTCAGGAAATATCTTCTGTTCTTCTAGCTGCTCTAGGCTGATCTGCTTGTCCTTTCCAGTGGAAATTTCCCACATCAGAAGATTCTGGATGGAGTTCAGGATTCCACCTATGGTCTCCTTCACTGGGCACATTGTAACCCCATTTTAGGTATTCCAATCAGTGTAGGCAGAAGATGGACTTACAAGCTTTCTATGGTGATATTTCTGACTATTCTTTCTATCCCTCTCCAGTGTCTATTTTATGATGGTATGCCAGGGAAACCAAGATTCAAAAGACAGTCAAGCATCTTAACATTGTTGTTGTTAAGCGCCATTGAGTTGGTTCCAACCCATAGCGACCCTGAACAGGGTTTCTGAGGCTGTAAATCTTTACGGGAGCAGAAAGCCTCATCTTTCTCCCATGGAGCAGCTGATAGTTTCGAACTGCTGACCTTGTGGTTCACAGCCCTATTCGTAATCACTATGCTACCAGATTTCCCCCCTTTTGCCCATTCCAACTATGTTTCAACCCCTGTATCCCAGAGCCCTGTTGTTCCGAGGTTGTGCATACATCATTATTTACTGGTGTCTCACTTAGCCCATGAGAAATGCTTAGTTTTGTGAAGATAAATTTATGCATCTTTATTTTGAGACATATTTTATTAAGTAACAAGAGCTTTAATAATGAATCCTATCCACTATTGAGATATTTCCAAATTTAAAAATAGGAGCTAAATCTAGAACCTGAGCAACCTCATGAAATTCTGAAGACATAGCTACAAATCTTTATGACTTCATTATGTTTATCCAATATTAACTACAAGTTACAAACTTTTTCTTGTTAAGATATTACTTAAATAATGATTGAATTATAATATATAACATGTATGAGTATGCCTATATGAAGGACATGCTAAATACTTTCATACATGATTTCATTATAATCCTTGCAACAATCCTATGAAGTAATATTATTGCCCTCATTTTGCTGATTAAGTTATTAATTAGCTTGGTGAGATTAAGTAACTTGCCTATAGTCACATGGCTAGTAAATTGTAGGATTGAGATATAATAATGTATCAGTAAGATTTGTAGAGCAAAGTATTTTAATGCATTGAATCTTCACAACAACACAACAAAGTAGAGAGGCATAAGAAAGAATAGGTTATGAAGCCAAGGTTTGGATGATATTAATTTGACTCCAGAATTCAACTCAAAATTAAGGTATAAAGCTGTGCTATCCAATATGGTAACAGCTAGTCACATGTTTTGGAGTACTGGTGTAGAACAGCACTGGACTATTAACCTCAAGTTTGGTGGTTCAAACCCACCAGTCATTCCTTGGAAACCCTGTACATGATTGCTATGAGTCTGAACTAACTAGATGGCATTTGACAACAATACAACAAATCTCATGTTATTATTTAAATTAAACTAATTAACATATAAAATGTCGGCCCCTCAGTTACATTATTGTTGTTAAGTGCTGTGTAGTGGGAACTTATTAATAGCATACTGTTCCCAAAGAGTGACTGGTGAGTTTGAATCATCAACCTTGTGTTTCAAACAGACTTTGTGGTCCAGTACATTATCCCACAGCACCCACATTTAAGTGCTCAATAGCCATCTGTGATTGTTGTTTTTAGATATCATTGAGTTGGTTCTGACTCACAGCGACCCATGCACAACAGAATGAAACACTACCTGGTTCTGTGCCATCCTCATAATTGTTGTTATGTTTGAGCTCACTGCTACTGTCACTGTGCCAATCCATTTTGTTGGGAGTCTTCCTCTCTTTCACCAACCCTCCACTTTACCAAGCATGACATATTGAACAGTGCAGATTACAGAGCATTTCTATGGTTGCAGAAAGTTCTATTAAACAGTGCAATTCCAATGATTCTATACTGATGTTTTCCTGATGAAATTTTAGTGAAGTAATGTGGATTCTAAGAAGGGGTTTGGAAAACACTTAAGTCTTTTTGGCAACATTTGAACTAATCATCATTTAGTGTGGATTAATTTAACTGGTGGTTCATCTCATTAACTCTTTTTTTTTAAAAATTTAAATTCTTGTTATCATAAATATTTCTAATCTTTTCCCAAAATTCTTAGGATAATCCTTATTCTGGGTCTGTGACTACCTTCACATGTACTACACTGTTGTTATTGTTTTAAGTGCTGTTCAAGTTGGTTCCAATTCATAGTGAACCTGTATAAAGTTTTCTGAGTCTATAAATCTTTGTAGGAGCAGACAGGCTTATCTTTCTCTTATAGAGCAGCTGGTGGACTTCAATTGCTGACCTTGTGGTTCACAGTCCAGTGCTTATTCTACAGAGCCACCACACCCCTAATATTTTTCCACTTAGAAATAATAAGTGTTTATAATATTTTAAAGGAGCAAGAGAGAATTAAAAACCCACTTTAAAAATTAAAATTCTTCTAATAAATAATTTTACACGTTTCTTTGCTAAAAAATGCTGTTTAAAGGAATGAGTTCCTATTTCCTCTACATTACATTTTAGTTATTGTTTATTAATTTGAAGCATACCTTATCTTTCCTAAATATTGTATTTTGCTTTACTTTAATATTTCAAGTATAAAAGAATCAGGAAAAAATGTTCTTACATTGAATATTTTTGTATTTCTATGGATGTCTTTGGTGGATTCTTTTCTCCTAATTTATCTTTGGTATAATTTAACAAAAGGAAAAATGCAGCTTAATACTCATTCTGGGTACCTGTTGGATCCATTCCAATTTATGAAGTTGTTATGAATGATAATTTCAGAATGGATTGGTTGTGTTTCAGCCAGAGGTCTGTTTCTATAGCAACATGTTGGGTTTAGTGACTGTGAAACATTAAATAAAATTGCATGTGCACAGGGTAAGTCCTTCCTTCTCCAGAAAACTCATTTAAAAACAACAAAAAAATACCCCAGATCCTTTCCAGGCCTAATTCAATCCCAAGGCACCCTGATGCCACAATGGCTAAGCATTTAGCTGTCAACCTGAAGGTTGGCAGTTTGAACCCACCCATCTGCTCTGTAGGAGAAAAGATCTGACAGTCTGCTTCCATAAAGATTATATATAGTCTAGAAAACAGTTCTACTCTGAAGCATGGATTTTTATGAGTTAAAATCACCTAAATGGCTCTTTACAGCTACAAATCCAATCCTAGTTGCCTGTATTTATAGGGTGTCTTGCCTAAACCTAGAAACGATCAGGTTTCAGTCAATATGTACTGAGGGGAGTGCATTTCTTATCAGAGAATTACTGGAGTCACAGTACTAGCTAGGTAAGGTGGTTGTTGGACTCCCTGGGTGGTACAAATGCTTAATGAGCTAGGTTGCTAATTGAACGGTTATTATTTCAAATCTACCTGGAGATGTCTTAGAAGAAAGACCTGGCAAACTACTTGAAAAAAATCAGCTGTTGAAACCCTTTGGAACTTGATTGGAATTGGCTTGTTCACAACTTGTCTTCTTAAGGAGGTTGTTGTTGATAGGTTACCTGTGCAAACACCTTACCAGAGAACACAAGCATCAGAAAGGAATTTAATATCTGAGACAAGAGCAAAAACAAGATTGAAGACAAGGTTTAGACTTAATATGGAGACACTAATGGAGAGCAAAAGGCAACATGAGATTGAAGAAGTGAAGGTGGAGCCTCTGAGGGAGATAATGTTGCTGTTGTTGTTAAGTGCCATCCTAAACTATAATGTTGTTGTTGTTGTTAAGTGCCATCGAGTCGGTTCCGACCCATAGCGACCCTGTACAGGGTTTCCGAGGCTGTA
>NW_006408537.1:23164462-23189372 GCF_000296735.1 Chrysochloris asiatica | reverse complement strand
TTATTGTTTCCTTTTATTTTCTTTCTTCTATAACTCCACTTCCTGTCCCTTTTTTCTCTTTTTAGTTGGTATATATATATATATATATATATTGTTGTTGTTGTTAAGTGCCATCGAGTCGGTTCCGACCCATAGCGACCCTGTACAGGGTTTCCGAGGCTGTAAATCTTTACGGGAGCAGAAAGCCTTATCTTTCTGTAATAGGAGATTTT
Source organism: Chrysochloris asiatica (assembly GCF_000296735.1). Lineage (NCBI taxonomy): Eukaryota > Metazoa > Chordata > Mammalia > Afrosoricida > Chrysochloridae > Chrysochloris > Chrysochloris asiatica. The sequence goes on along the minus strand of NW_006408537.1, from coordinate 23,189,160 downwards.
TTTTTCTTTAAATTGTATTTACTTTTATGTTGTTGAGAATATACACAGAAAACATAAGCCAATTCAACAGTTTTACACATACAATCTAGTGACATTGATTATAATCTTCGAGTTGTGCAACCTTATCTTCCTTTTCTTAGTTGTTCTCTTATTAACATAAATTCACTGTCCTCCCTGTTTCCAGGTTCCTATCTAATATTTAGAATTGCTGTTGTCAATTTCATCTCCTATAGATAGTTTTTAAAAAAGAGTATGAGAATTTGAGATTCTGTTATGCGTTTTCTCTCTTTTGATCTGGATTCTTTTAGGGAATCTTTGATTAAAATGTTCAGTAATGGGTAGCTAGGCACCATCCAGTTCTTCTTGCTTTATGTAAAAGGATGCAGCTGTTCATGGAGACAATTAGTCACATGATCCACATCCTCCTCTTATTCCTGATGCTTCTTCTTCCTCTATTGTTCCAGGTGAAAGAGACCCATTGTTGTGCCTTGGATGGCCACTTGCCAGCTTTTAAGGCCCCAGGCACTATGCAACAAAACAGGAGGTAGAACAGAAGCACTACACACATTATTAGTCTAATTAATTGAGATGCTCATGAAACCATGATCCTAAAACTCCAAACAAAGGAACAAATTCCCATGAGGTATTTGGTTATACATAAACAGCCTCAACAAAAAATGTGTTGTTTTTTTTTGTAAATATATTTATCACACAATTTTTGCTAATTCCACTTTTTATGTACGTGCAACTTATTAACCAATCCCTGCCCCTACTCCCCAAGAAAACAAATACACTGCCTTTGAGGAGATTCTGACTTATAGGACAGAACTGTTTCCCATAGGGTTTCCGAGAGACTGATGTGTTTGAACTCTTTGACTTTGTGGTTAGCAGCCCAATGGTTAATTTACTATGCCACAGCAATTACTATAATCTGCTGCGTAAATCTACCTTAGTGCAACGTGATTTTTTCATAACCATTAGCCTCTGTTTTCTTCCCTCTTCTCAACCCTTGTAACCACTAATAAACTTTGATCTTGATTCTATTGTTGTTAAGTAAGTGCTGTCAAGTCCGTTCTGACTCATAGCATCCCTATATAAGGGTTTCCTAGGAGTTGCTGGTGAGTTCGAACCACCAACCTTGCAGTTTAAACTGTGGGCCTTATGGTCTAGTGTTTATCCTACAGTGCCACACCAACACTGCTAGGTCTTGATACATGTGCCTTTTTTTTTCCTTTTATGTAAGTGAGGTGATCCAATATTTGTTCTTTTTTGGCTCAGCTTAATGTATTCAAGCTTCATCTACACTGTAGCTTATATCAAGAGTGAGCAGTATTACATTGGATGTCCATACCACATTTTGTTTAATCATTTTTCTGCTGATGCACATTTAGGTTGTTTCTACCTTTTGGCTATTGTGAATAGTGCAGAAATGAACATTGGTGTATAAGTCTTTGAATCTCTGTTCTCAAGTTTTTAAAGTAAATATACCTAACAGTGAAATTGCTGGGTCATATGGTAGTTGTAGTTTTAGCCTTTTGAGGAACTGTCATACTGTACTCTTTTGAATTCCTACCAGTAATGAATAATGAATAAAGTTCCTATTTCTCTACATTCTTTCCAGCATTTGTTATTTTCTGTTTGTAGCCATCTTTCTTGTTGTTGTAAGTGCCTTCGAGTCAGTTTCGAAGCGATCCTGTATAGGATTTCCAAGGCTGTAAATCTTTGCCGGAGCAGAAAGCCTAATTTTTCACCTGCAGAGCTGTTGGTGGGCTCCAAACACCAACCTTGGAAATTCAGCATTTATCCTATGGAGCCAATGCATTCCCTAGTGGGAGTGTAGTGGTATCTCATTGTGACTTTGGTTTGTATTTCTCTCTGGTAGCATAGTTATTATGAATCAGTCTGCTAACCTCAGGGTCAGCAGTTTGAAACTACCAGCTGTTCCATGGGAGAAAGATGAGGCCTTCTGCTCCCATAAAGATTTGCTTGGAAACCCTATACAGGGTTGCTGTGAGTTGGAACTGACTCCACTGCACATGACCACCACCACCAATGGCTAACAATGTTGAGCAACATTTCATGTGCATGGTGGCCATTTTAATGTCGTTTCTGGTGAAACCTCTATTCCAGTCCTTTGCCAGTTTTAGGATATTTATTTATTTGTCTTTTTGTTGTTAAGTTGTTTCAGTTTTACATTTACTTTGGATAGTAGCTACATGTCATATACATGGTTTCTGAAGATACTCCAAATTGGTAGCTTGACTGAAATCTTTCTTGGTAAAGTCTTTTGATGAACCGAAAAAAAGTTGTTTAATTTTAATGAGGTCCAATTAATTTGTCTTTTCTTGTTTGTGCTTTTGTGATTGTATTAGGTAATCTATTGTTGAAAGATAGGCCTGATACCATTGTTTCTGCTTGTTTTTCTAGGAATTTTATCATCTTAATTTGCACATTTAGGTCATTATCCATTTTGAATTTATTTTTTATGTATGGTGTGAAGCATTTTTCTCTTTCATTTTTCTGCTTGTAGAAAATAATTTATTGAAGAGACTCTTCCCACTGAATGAACTAAATAACCTTGTCAAAAATCAGTTAACCATAGATATTTAGGTTTACTTCTGGACTCTCAATTCTATTCCATTGGAATACATGTCTACTGTTATAGCAACATCAGCCTTTTTGATTAATGTAGTTGTATGTTGTTGTTAGGAGCTCTGGTAGCGTAGTGGTTGTGGAGTGGTTACAGGACACAACCACCACTATCATTTACTATTAGTCGTGGAGAGTATTAGGAGGGGAGAATGCATGCAGATGATAACATGCCCGAAGAAAGTCAGATGAAGTCTCACTTCTAAGGGCTATTCTGGCTGTATTTCTTCTAAGACAGATCTGTTTGTTCTTCAGGTAGTCCATAGTACGTTCAATATTCTTCACCAAAACCATAATTCAAATGCAGAGATTCTTTTACAGTCTTCCTTATTCATTGTCAACGTAACTGTATGGTGTTGTTGTTGTTGGAACCGCTGATAGTTTCGAACTGCTGATCTTGAGATTAGCAGCCTGACTCGTAACCACTCTGTTCCCAGAGCTCCTTATTTAGCTGTATAGTATCTTTTAAAGTCAGCAAGTATGAGTCCTCCCAGTTTGTTCTTCACTTTCAACATTGTCTTTAGCCTTTTGCCTTTCTACATAAAGTTGAGGATTGGTTTTTCTACTTTTTTAAAGAACACTCTTGGAATTTCAATTGAGATTGTGTTGAATTAACAGACTGCTTTAATCCTTTAACAGAATTATTGACATTTTAACACCATTAAGTCTTCCAATCTATGAATACAGAACATTTTCCCCCTATTTATTTAAGTCTTCTTTAATCTCTTTCAGCAATGTTTTATACTTTTCAATGTATAGGTCCTACACACCCTAGGTTACATTTATTCCTAGGTATTTTATTCTCTTTGGTTCTATTGTAAATGGAATTGTTACCCTCATTTCCTTTTCAGATTGCTCATTGCTGGTGTATAGAAATCCAAAAGTTTTTATTTTTTATTTTTTAAGCCACTTTGTTCTTTAGTACTGCTTGCTTTTGTGTTTTGTTAACTTATTGTAGTATATTTTTTTGGTTTCCCTTTCCTTTCTTTTTATGTGTGTTTCTAGAATATTTTCTGTGTCTACCATGAATATAAGGAGCTCTGATAGCATAGCAGTTATGAGTCCGGCTGCCAACCTCAAGGTCAGTAGTTCGAAACTACCAGTGGTTCCGCAGGAGAAAGATGAGGCGTTCTGCTACTGTAAAGATTTACAGTCTTGGAAACTGTCTTCACAGTACTTAACAACAACAACCATGAATATTACTTTAAAATCCTGAATTTATAAAATTCTAGGCTAAGTTAATACCAATTTAACGTCAATAACATACAAGACATTCTGTATCTATATCCTTTCTTTACCCTGTTTTGTTGACATTACTGAATATGTCTTTATTTTTCATGTGCCCTGTGACATAATTTTACCCTTGCCTTTCGCATATTTTTTATTAAAAATGTGAAGGGCAAAACATTTAGAGTCATCACGCATGAACATTTCATCGCTAGACCTTGTATTTGCCCACGTATTTCCCTTTATTAGGGATCTTTTTTATGCATGGCTTTCTAGTAGTGTCTTTTCCTTTTCATCTAGGGAGTTCCAATGAGTCCTTTTTATATGGCTTGTCTAGTGGGTATGAACTCTCTCAGCTTCTGTTTCCCTGAGAATGTTTTAATTTCACCCTTATTCTTGAAGGATAATTTTGCTGATTATAACATTCTTGGATGACAGTTTTTTTTTTTCTTTCAGCACTTTAAATATACCAATTTTTTGCTTTCTAGTGTCCAATGTTTCTGAGGAAAATTGGTCCTCAGTTTCATTGGGATGCTTTGTATGTGACTGTTTCAATCTCATTGCTTTCAGGACTCTCTCTTTATCTTTACATTTTGAGATGCTAATGATGATACATTTTGGTATAGATCTGCCGTTGTTGTTAAGTACTGTTGAGTCAGTTCTAAGTCATAGCGACCCCGTGCAGGGTTTCCAAGGAGTGACTGTTGAGTTTGAACTGCAGACCTTGTGGTCTAGTGATTTATCCTACTGTGCCACCCCTGAAAGTTTTCCATGAACTTTTTGAAGCCCCCTTACATATGGCTTGCCTGGTATACTGTTTGGCAAGCCCCTCCTAAAAGTTTGTTATGACACAACTAATATTCAGGATATGGTAACCAAGGAAGATTAGAGGTTTAATTATAAACTCAAACACTCTAAGTGCACAATAGGAAATAAACATTATTAGATTCCAAAGTGTTTTCCTGTTTTATCCCCTTGTAAAGGAACAAAATAAATATGACTTACAGTTTGCTGCCATCATATATGAGATGTTTTTGAGAATCTTTCAACCTGGTTTTGACTAGTTTTGCCATTGGTGAGAATTACAAAACACTTGGTATAAGCTTCTTTCATCCTCACCTACAACCATGATAGCTTCATAATGTCTAAATTTTGGAGGGTGGAGTGGGGAGGAGAAGATGCTTACAGAAGTTTCTATACAATGGAAACTTTAAAAATCAGCTTCTACACCCAGTAGCTAGTTCAAGAGTTATTTCTGTTCTATTCATTTTGAAGTTTCTGTGCAACAATGTGACCTTTAACAAAATATGCCAATTGGTAGTTTTAATTTGCAATTCCATTCACACTACACAAATATGGGAATTCTAATGGAATGGGCAATTAACTTGTCCATTTGTGTCTGATCTTGTCTTGCTAATTTATAAAGATGGGTGCAGAGAAGAAAAGAGCCTAGGTAAATAGGAAATATGGGTTATAATTTATCATAATGTACATGTGTGCATTGATGTGCACTGAATTCTGTATTTAGAAATGGTGCTTAGCTTTTAATCTTTTGAATTGAGTTTTTGTGCAAAAGCTGTTTAATGGTTTTAAGGATTTTAATGTTTACATGGCTTAATTTGTATCACTGTTCAGAACGTCCATCTGTTCTTCATCTGTTCTGGGAATAAAGTGAAGCTTCCATGTCATGTTTTCCCATTGGGAATGCAGCAGAATCTAACCAAAGAGATATTTCTTATAAAGGAACCCATCTGCCTATTTACTGTTGTTGCTGTAGTAAAGTGTTGTGGAGTCGGTTCTGACTAATTAGGATTCCATATAGAGTTTCTGAAGGAGCTCTGGTAGTGAGCGTAGTGGTTACGAATCGTGCTGCTAACCTCAAGGTCGGCAGTTCAAAACTACCAGCTGTTCCGCAGGAGAAAGATGAGGTGTTCTGCTCTCATAAAGATTCATAGCCTCGGAAACCCTGTACGTACAGGGTCACTATGAGTCGGAACTGACTCCATGTACTTAACAACAACATAGAGTTTCTGAGGAGGGGCTGTTGGGTTTGAACAGCCGACCTTAGGTTATCAGTCCAGTGCTTATCCTACATTGTCACACCAAGCAAATGAAAAAAAAAAAAAAGCCAACAATATACTCACTAAGATTTTCAGGCCTTTGCAAGTATTACAATGATAAAGTTTGGTTTGTTTATATTCCATGTTATTGTCTTCATTTTTTCCCTTCTCATAGTGAAGATGAAGTAGTTATAAGGATCAAAAAAATATGGTGACACCATTAGATTATGCTAAATCCTTATAGTACCCAATTTACAGTAAAAGCATTTAAGTTTTTTTTTTTTTCTGTCACTTTTGATCCTTTTATATTCCTCATCAGGTGGTTGAGAGTTTCCCAACCCTGACTATGACCACAAAAATGTATTTAAGATGCTGGGGAAGTTCATTTGATTTACACATGAAGCTCATAGGAAGTTAACCTTGATATCTGAGAACATTGCACAACTCTTAGAAAACACGTAACTCATATAAGCTAAAAACACCGATTTGATCTATCATGGTTAGTTGGTAAAAACTGCCAAGGAATACCTGAAAAAGACTTCAAATACTTACTGATGAAGATCAATGATTATAGCTTTCAATATAGGTTGCACTTCAATGTAAAGAAAAGAAAATTCCTCACCACTGGACCAATTAAAAGCATCATGATAAATGAAGAAAAGATTGAAGTTGTCAAAGATTTCATTTTGCTTGGATCCACTATCAACACTCACGGAAGCAGCTATCAGGAGATCAAAGGATGTATTGCATTAGGCAAATCTGTAGCACAAGACCTTTTTGAAGTTTTCAAGAACATAGATGCAAGTTCGAGGACTATGGTGCATCTGACCCAAGCCATGGCATTTTCAATCTCCTTATATACATGTAAAAGTTGGACAATGAATAAGGGAGACCATAGAAGAATTGATGAATTTGAGTTATGGTGTTGGAGAATATTAAAGATACATGGACTGCCAGAAGAAAAACAAGTCTGTGTTGGAAAAAGTACAACCAGAATGTTCCTTTTAAGCCAAGATGGTGAGACTTATCTCTCATACTTAGGGGACATTATCAGGAGGGACCAGTCCCTGGAGAAGTTCTTAAAAAATTGGAGGGTCCTTGAAAAAGAGAGACCTCCAATGAGTTGGATTGGCACTGTGGCAGCAACAATGGGCTCAAACTTAGGAGTAATTGTGAGGATGGCAAGGGGCAGGCAGTGTATTGTTCGTTGTACATAGTGTTGTTATGGGGTGGAACGGACTCTACAGCATTTAACAACAACAATATTTTTGATAGATGATAACATTTTGGTGTTCTCTATTTCCTGTTATGGTGCCATAGGATAAGCACTCAACTTGACTCAAAGTCGGTTTGAACCGCAAGGTCGGCTGTTCAAATTCATAAGCCTCCTCTTAGGAAATCCTAAACAGGGTTGCTATGAGTCAGAACTCACTCAATGACACTTAACATTTCCGTACAAAAATAATTACTATACAGGCTTTCATAAGAAGAAAGATCCCTATGTTTTGTTGTTATTAAGTGTTTCCAAGTTGGTTCTGACTAATAACAACCCTGGATAGGGTTTCTAAGGCTTTAAATCTCTCCAGGAGCAGCTGGTGGGCTTGAACGTAGTGTTTCTCAGTTCAGTGTTTACTCTATGGAGCCACCACACTGCCAAAAGGTATTTATAGAAATCTTTAAAAGGTGCTAAGCCCAGGTCTTCCTTAGAAAAAGATATTCTAAAGATAGTAAGAAAAGACATACTAAGCATTTTATTAAGCTTTTCCAGAACATTTCAGCAGTGTTTATAAACAACAGTATAGATCCTTTGGGTATAATTAAGACTCTAGTAATTTTGAGGCTGGTTGTTGATTCTGTCACTTATAAATCTGACTGCCTGATCATATTTTAAGTTTTTTCAACAACTTTAAGATGCTCTGAAGAACACACATGGTTGCTGTTAGGTGCCGGCAACTTGGTTCCAACTCATGGCCACCCAGTCTAGGGTTTCTGTGGCTGTAAATCTTTATGGTAGTAGAAAGCCTAGTCTTTCTCCCATGGAGTGGCTGGTGGATTTGAACTGCTTACCTTGTGGCTACAAGTCTAGTGCTTATCTCATAGCAAACCACCAGTGCTCCTTCAAGAGCACATCTTACAAAAAATAAACATCAATTTATGGTCAGCATCAAAAGCCTGCTTCCTTGCAATTCTTCCGAAAGGTTTACATGGGGCCCTGCTTATAGCAGTCACACTTTGCCAAGATTCATTCCCATTAATGCTGACAGAGTTGATTCCTTTTCTCCATGTGTAGCTTCATCCTTACAATGACCACATGTTTGAGTCTATTGCCTTAGCTATTGTGTCAGCCCATCTTCCTCAGTGGCCCTCTACTTTACCAAATTTGATGTTCTCCAACAATTGATCACTCCCGATAGTCAGTACAGAGCAAACAAGTCAGACAATATTCTGTTGTTATTCTAAGGTTTTCATGGACTATTTTAAAGAAGTAGATTTCCAGATCTTTCTTCCTAGTATGTCTTAGTCTGAAAGCTGTGATGAATCCTCTTCACCATAGGTGACTTTGCTGGTATTTGCCATATCAGTGGTATATCTTCCAGTGTCACAGCAGTATGAAAGCCGCCACAACATGAAAAACAGATGGGTGGTGGAAGGAGAAATTAGAAGGATATAAAAAGTTTAAGTGAAAACATCAGATGTGAATTTTGTTAGCAAAATCCTTGAAGTTATGTTCATCCAAAAATACTTGTATGTGCTGATTTAACTCAGATTTAAATAAATTCTGAGAACAAATGCACACAGTTAGGATTTAAATTATAAATCAACAGTTTCTTGTTCCTCTTTGACAGTTCTGACATAGCAGCTTTATGATCTCATTTTTCTTTGTAAGTGTAGAAGATAAGTCAAAATAAAAAAATTTAAGCAACAAATCATATTTATGCTAGACATTATTACTCATGCTGAGAAGATATAATTAGGAACAAAATATTTCGTACATATGAATAGGATAGAAAATTTTTTTACCCATGGCAGTGAGTGTTTTAATACTTGGAAATATATTATAAAGAATCTGATGAATGTGATTTTGGACAATTTTTAATCCATCAATTAGTTGGTTTTCTTATCTCTCCTCTGTGTTCATGTATATTCTAATGTTTGTTTTGTTTTATTTTTTATTTCTACTCTTATATAGCAGCAGTCAGGAAATCAAATGACATAATGCATTTGGCAAGTCTGCTGCACAAGACCTTTTTAAAGTGTTGAAGAGCAAAGATGTCAGCTTGAGGACTAAGGTGCGCCTGACTCAAGCCATGGTATTTTCAATAACCTCATATGCATGTGAAAGCTTGAATAAGGAAGACTGTAGAAGAATTGATACTTTTGAGTTATGGTGTTGGAGGAGAATATTGAAAGTGCCATGGGAGAATATTGAAAGTGCCATGGGCTGCCAAAAGAACCAATAGATCTGTTTTGGAAGAAGTGTAGCCAGAGTGCTCCTTATAGGCCAGGATGGCCAAAATTCGTCTTTCATGCTTTGGACATATTGTCAGGAGGGACCAGTCACTGGAGAAGGATATCATGTTTGGTAAGCTGGAGGGTCAGAGGCAAAGAGGAAGACCCCCAACGAGATGGATTGGCGAAGTGGCAGCATTGAAGGACTCAAGTGTGATAACAGTAGTGAGGTTGGCTCAGGATCGGGCGGTGTTTTGTTATGCTGTGCATAAGGTCGCTATGGGTCGGTACCAACTTGATGGCACCTAACAACAACAACAACAACATATTTCATTACTTGGTCTTGTATTAGCTCTTATAAAAATGCCTCTATGTAGGTTTCCTTAAAATGTATTGAGGTTGATGGGCCTCAGAATGCAAAAGGCAAAGATTGAAATGAACTTTAAAGTCAGAAAGTCATAAGTTTTAAAGTCAGAAAGCACTGGGATTGTATCTCAGGTCTACTACATATGACTACCACTACCTACACTCTGAAAGGGTCTTAAGCAGGTTACTTCATTCACACAGCCTCAGCTTCTTTGTGTTATACAATTGGGACAATGTTGGAAGAATTCAAGGGATTAATCTCTAAAATTTATAGAAAACTCTAATATCTCAACAACGAAAACATAAAAATCCAATTAAAAAATGGTTAGAGGACATGGCAGATATGTTACCAAAGAAGCCATTCAGGTGGTCAACAAACACATAAAGAAATACTCACAATCATTAGCCATTATTGTTTTTAAGTGCCGTGGAGTGGGTTCTGACTTATATCGACCATGTATAGTGTTTCCACGGCACAGCTGGTGGCTTTCAACCACTGACCTTGTGGCCAGCAGTGCAATGCTTAACCTACAGTGCCACACCAGGACTTCATTAAGAGAAATGCAAATTACAATAATGAAATATCATCTCATTCCAGCATTAATAACAAACAACAACAACAACAACAACACCACAACAGAAAACAATAAATGCTGGTGAGGGTATGGAGAGACTGTGCCTGTCATGTGCTGCCGATGGAGTTGTAAAATAAGATAACCACTGTAGAAAATGGTATGACACTTCCTTAAAAAGTTAGAAATAGAAATACCATCTAATTAGAATTCCTACTATTAGGTATATATTCTAGAGAAATAAGAACTGCAACATGAGCAGATACATACAGTTCATCACAGCCCTGTTCGTAATAACAAAAAGATGGAAACAACCTAAAAGCTCATCATTGTATGAATGAACAAACAAACTATGGTGCATACATACAATGGAATGCTATGCAGTGTTAAATAAAGATTAATGATTAATCTGCGAAAACCTCATGCCATGGATAAACCTGGAAGATACTAGGCTGAGTGAAATTAGTCAATCACAAATGAACAAATATTGTATGAGGCCACTATTATAACAAATCATGAAAAGGCTTTCATATAAAAAGAAACATTCTTTGATGGTTACCAGAGGTAGGAGCCTGTGGGAAGGTAAATTACTAACTAGAGGATTTATTGTTGTTGCTGTTGTTAAGTGCTGTCGAGCTGGTTCTGACCCGTAGCGACCCTATATAGGGTTTCCAAGGAGTGACTGGTGAGCTTGAACTGCCAACCTTGAAGTTCAAACGGCTTTGCAGTCTGGTGCATTAATCCACGGTGCCACACCAGGACTCCAACTAGAGGGTTGTTGTTGTTGTTGTTGTTAAGTGCTGTGGAGTCGGTTCCGACTCATAGCGACCCTGCACAGGGTTTCCGAGGCTGTAAGGGTAGATATACATTAATCTGGGTGAAGGGGAGCACAATATACAAGAAGGAAGAGGGAAGCAAAGAATGATCAAGTCAAAGGAAGATACCGGGAGGAGTACAACAGTTAAAGACAACAAAGGTAAATACTATTAACTCTCTTCATCTGAAGCAAAGAGACGTGAAGAACATCAAAGACTCATGGAAACAATTAGTTCAAAGTACTAATGAATCATGTGAACATCAGTGTCCATGATCCTAGATGGTCCCTATCTACCACTATTGACAGCTCTGAAAGGGATCACATTAGAAGGTCCTGGATATAATGGGAGAGAAAAGTGGAACAAAATTAAAAATCATTAAAAAAAAACCTATCGTCTTACTGGTAGGATAGAGACTGGTGGCTTTTAGTCAACCCTCAGCTAAACAGTAGGTTTATAAAGTGAATGATAACACTACAAGGTACACACTCCTTAGAGCAATGAAGCACTTTGATCCAAAAGACAGCATTTACCCGAAGACGAAGTTCAGAAAGGTTAGTAAAGAAGTAGCGGAAACAGGAAACACAGGGATGAGTGATGATACATTGTGGGGATTGCAATCAGTGATGTGAAACATAATTTATATAAATTGTTGAATGAAAATTGTTGTTGAATGATTTGCTCTGTAAACCTTCACCCAACTCATGGTGGTAGTGATTATGTGCCGTGGAGTCAGTTCCAACTCACAGCGACCCTGAATAGAGTTTCTGAGGCTGTAAATCTTTATGGAAGCAGAAAGCCTCATCTTTCTCAGGCAGAATGGCTGGTAGTTTCAACAAACTGCTGACCTTGAGGTTGGCAGTCCGACTCATAACCTCTATGCTACCAGAGCTCCTTAATTCATGATCCAAAAATTTAAAACCCTCCCAAGCACAATTCTATCCTTAAAAGAAAACGCATGTAAAGAATGATGGGAGCTGGTGTTATCAATCTGACCACCTTCACAGCAAGTATTGCTTACTGGTATTAAGAAAGAGCGCCTGATCTGAAGTTGGGTCTAATACTCAAAATCTAATAATTCCTACAACTGAGGAATCTGATTCTGTTCTTTTTTTTTTTTTAGGGTATCCAACTATCCTATTTTGTCTGGGTCTATGGTGGTTTTCACAATGTTCAACTTCAGTGCTAACAGTGGAAAAACTGGAAACAAACTGGGATAAGTCATTTATCCTAGATGTCTTATTTGTCTGTTACTGAAGATGGAATGGTAATTTTTTTGCAAAGTTAATTTTGTGTGAATGAGAAACATAAGCCTAGAAGCTTAGAAGACAAGGAGCTGTTCAAACTGAGCATCAGGAGAATTGTGTTTCACTGCCCTCTGTGCATTGCTGGAAAAAGTCTTTGAACTTTGAGGAAAGGGTATTAATCAATTTGCCTAACATGAAAATGAAACCAAGTAGGAATGAACTGCAACTGCTAACAAAATCAAACAACTAAATAAAGGAGATCACTGATGCAGTTGCTCATAATTAAGACTTTGAAGAGTGATTTATCTTCATTTGGGGTATGATTCTTCAGTTTCTACTAATAACTGAAGGGTGAAAGGCTTTGTTATTTTAAATATGAACATTCTGTACTTTGGCCTGGAACACTGATCTATTACATATTGGAAACTGGGAATTGAACCAAGCAAATGGCTTTCTATATCCTGTAGAAGGAGTCTTGGTGGAGGCAATGTTAAGTATTGAAAGTTGACAGTTTGAATCCACTAGCCACTTTGCAGGAGAACCATCTGGTGATCTGCTCCCACAGAGATTGTTGTTGTTATTCTAAAGGGTCTTTGAGCCGGTTCTGACTTACAGTGATCCCATATAGGATTTCTGATGGGTGGCTGGTGAGCTTGAACCTTTGACCTTGTGGTTTAAACTGACTCTACAGTCCAGCACTTTAACCCACAGTGCCACATTAGGACTCCTACACAGAATATAACCTAGATAACCCTTTGGGACAATTCCAGTCTGTGTGTGAGTTGATATTGACTTCCATACAAAGGAGCTCTGATAGCGTAGTGGTTATGAATCCAGCTGTGAACCACAAGGTTGCAAACTACCAGCTGCTTCGTGGGAGGAAGATGAAGTGTTTTGCTCCCGTAAATATTAACAGCCTTGGAAACCTTGTGCAGGGATTCTATGAGTCGGAATCGACTCCGCAGCACATAACAACAACAGCAACCCTTGTTGTTAAGTGCTGTCAAGTCGGTGCTTACTGGTGGGTTTGAACTGCTGACCTTGAGGTTAGCAGTCCAGTGCTTTTCCCATAGCAGCACACCAGGGCTCATACCCTAGGGCCTCCCATATGGCCTAGTGATCAAGGCCAGAGTTAAGCAACCTCTTTGACTAAATTATTTTGTAAGAGAACTATGTTGTTAGGGTGTGAGGTACCGACTTACAGCGATCCCAGGCACAAGAGAATGAAATCCTGCCTGGTCCTGTAGCATCTTCACCTTATCCTAATTAGTCTTAGCAGTAATAAACTTCTTTTGCTTTCTTGGCTCAGAGTCTTATTGTTGTTGGTAAGTACTGTGGAGTTGGTTCTGACCCATAGTGACCTTGTACAGGGTTTCCGAGGCCGTAAATCTTTACAGGAGCAGAAAGCTTCATGTTTCTACCACGGAACAGCTGGTAGTTTCGAACTGCTAACCTTGAGGTTGGCAGCCTGATTCGTAATCACTATGCTAGCAGAGCTCCAGAGTCTTATTAACATATAAAAGTATTTTTCCCTCCCATGTGACTTTACCACACAGTTAGCAAGTTTAGCAATGCCAAAACAGTTGGTATGACGATAACTAGGCCAGGTTGCTTGGTTAGTCCCTCGAGCAGCCTTAACAGTGCTGTTTTAATTTAATATTTATGAACAAGTTTGTAAGAAGAGGAGAAAATTTAGTGAGTGGCTTTAACTTTGTTTTGTCCTCAGAAACATATCCTTGTTTTAATTAAAAAAGACAATTGTTGTTAAGTGCCAATGACACAGTTCTGACCCATAGCGACCCTATATAGGGTTTCTGAGGAATGGCTGGTGAGCTTGAACCACCGACCTTGCAGTTCAAACCAACCTTGCAGTCTAGCTCATTAACCCACAGCATTTACAAAAAGAAAGTAAACCTAGAGTATATTCTAAGATTCATTTTAAAAGAAAGGTTCCTGGTTGTTGCAAACGGTTTGCACTTGACTACCAATGTTGGTAGTTCAAACCCATCCAGCAGAGGCAGAAAGGCTTGGCAATCTAGTTCTGTAAAGATTGTTGTTGTTAAGTGCAGTCAAATCAGTTCCAAAATTAGTGACACTGAACAGGGTTTCCAGGAGTCCTGGTTTGGTGCTGTAGGATAGCACTTGACTGCTAACCACAAAATCAGCAGTTCAGACTTACCAGCCACTCCTTGGAAACCCTATACAGGGTTGCTATGAGTCAGAACTGACTCCATGGCACTTAAATAATAGCGATAGGATTTTGAAGAGCAGCTGGTATATTTGAACTACTTACTTTGTGGTTAGCAGTAGAGTGCTTATCCTAAAGTACCACTCCAGGATTCATCTGTAAAAATGATGGTTAAGAATACCCTATGGGATAGTTCTACTTCGTAGCATGTGATGTCTCCATAGTTGGAATTGACTTGATGGCAGCAGGTTTGTTATTTTGTTTAGTTTTCAGGTTTGTGGATTAATCTTTTCCAGTGGTTCTCAGCATGTTGATAAATGTTGTCAAACCAGTTCTGATGCCTAATGACCCTATGCACAACAGAACAAATACTATCTGGTCCAGCACCATCTTCATAGTTGTTACTATGTTTGAGTTCATTGTTGTTACCACTGTGTCAATCCATCTCATTGGGGTTCTTTTTCACTGACTCTCCACTTTTCCCAAGCATGATGTTCTTCTCTAGGGATTGGTTCCTCTTGATAATATGTCCAGCATGTGAGAGGCAAAGTCTCACCATCCTCCCTTCTAAGAAGCATCCTGGCTGTACTTTTTACAAGGTAGATTTGTTTGATCTACCTTGGTAATTTCAATATTCTCCAACACAAGAATTCAAATGCATCGATTCTTCTATAGTCTTTCTTATTCATTGTCCAACTTTCTCATGCATATGAGGTGATTGAAAATACCAGGGCTTGGTGCAGGTGCATCTTAGTACTCAAAGTGACATCTTTATTTTTTAACACTTTAAATTGGTCTTTTGCAGTAGATTTATAATACATCATTTGATTTCTTGATTGCTGCTTCCATGGGTATTGATTGTAGCTTTAAGCAAAATGAAGTTTCTGACAACTTCAATATTTTCTCCATTTATCATGATGTTATCTTGACATGGGTTTTGTCCCTGTGGTATCGAATTTACTTGATATGGCTTTTCTATTTAAAGTCAATTCCCACAAAATGATTGGGTGGGACTATACAAATAGGGTGTACTGGATTCTAATGCTGGAATTGGTTAGTTTTGCTATCCCACTAGGTTTAAAAGGAACCATCTCAGAAGCAAGAACTGATGATGCCAGGACCATCAAGAAAGCAGAGCAAGAGTTGAATGTGAGATCCCTAACTGGTAGAGCAGCGACAGCAGAGGTGGTGCCTTGAAGATACAGAGCAGACACAGTTCAATTCCACCAGCCACTCCTTAGGAACACTATATAAGGTCACTTCTCTATGAGTTAGAACTGCATCAATGGCACTTAACAACAGCTCAGTTGAATTTTTATGGTCACCTTCACTTATTCCAACATCACCTGCTTTACAAGAATAGTCATTACTATGCCCAATTTAGTCATTTCCCACCTTGTCTGGTTATAAAATCCCAATCTTTGGAAGCAAATTCTGATTTCTGTGAAACATCATTCTTCAGTGTCTAGGCTAAAATCTTTCTCTGTTACTATCTACTTAGATTTATTAATTCCCAGTGTTTTTTTCTTTAAAGGTTTTTATTGTGGATTGAGTGAAAGTTTACAGGGCACATCATCAGTTTTACATTCAACAAATCATATATCTTGTTTCATTACATTGATTATATAATCCCCTCCATGTACCATCAGTTAACAGTGTTTTTCTCTATCCACTTTAGCTTTTTAAAAAACACACAAACAAACAAAAAGAACCCACTCAGGCATATATAATAATTTACATTTTCAAAGGGTACATTGTACAAGTCTGCTCCTGGCCACCAGCTCTTAGTCCTTATCTTCTTACCATGAATCTAGAGTCCTCAGCCACTCCCCCTCTCCATGCACCCATCTCTGGCACTCATTCTCTGGATAAGGTCCCACACTCTGCTTGTGCATTCTTTTCTTGATGGTCCTAGGGTCCTCTGTTTATGGACTGTAAGATTAACCACTCCTCCTTTTTTGTTACAAAACTTCTACCTTTATAATTGTGACAGTTGCGATTAGTCATGATAACAGTCACTATTGAATCTTACAAATCTTATCCCCATCTCTTTTCACCAGACCCATCTAAGCAACATGACAGCTCCCAGTATGCTTTTTTTTTAAAAAAAAAGAAAAAAAAAACCCAGCATTTGTTACTGTCAGCCTGTATGGCCATTGTTGTGTCTGTCCTTCCTGCTGGACAAGTGACAAAGACCCATTTATTACCTTTGTAGCTCAAGAGTCTGTTGCATGGGTGTTTGCTAAATTAAGTTTAAGTCCTGGAGGACCTTCCTTTTTTTCTTCTTTCTTTAACTTTTTAATTTTGAATTGAGTGAAAGTTTACAGAGCAGATCATCAGTTTTACATTCAACAAATCATATACTTTGCTTCATTACAATGATAGAGATCCCCTCCATGTACCATCAGTTAACAATGTTTACCTCTGTTCACTTTAACTCTTGCATTCCTATGTTTTCTACTACCTTCATCTTTTCTCTGAAAACCTTCCTCTTGTATATTGCCTGCCCCATCACCCATGATAACTTGTGTCTTCCCACAAGTCTTTGAATAATTTCCCTACCACCGTCCCCAACCATTAGTGAATGTTTCTTTCATCAAGAAAACCTTTTGTAGGGGAGTAGTTAATCTTACAGTTCAGAAAAAGAGGACCCTAGGACCATCAAGGGAGAAGAGAATGAGTGCAATGTGGGGCCCTATCCAGAGAAGCAGTGATACCAGCGATGAAGACAGAGATGAGGACGTGAGAGACAGAGCAGATGAAGACTCTAGACTCATGGAAAAATAAAGGCTCTGTGCTGGTGGCTAGGTGCTGGTAGCCAGGCGGCAGGCTTGCAGATTGTACCCTTTGGTTGTTTAAATGATGATATATTCTTCAGTCTTTTTGTGTACACCCCTCAAAAACAACAACAACAACAAAATAAAACAGAGGGACTAAAAGCAAATGCTGTTGAATGATGATGCACAGAAGAGATTTTAATCATTGCAATGAAATGATGAGTGTAAAACTGATGTTCCCCCATGTAAACTATCATTCAATTCACAATAAAAACTTAAAAAAAAAACAACAAAAAAACCTTTTTAAAACTTTTTACAACATTGGTCGCATACAATATTTGTCCTTTGGTGGATTGACTAAATGTCCTCCAGGTTCATCCATGTTGTGAGGTGTTTGCAGATTCATTGTTGTTCTTCAACATTGTGTAGTATTCAATGGTATATATGAACTCCAATTTGCTTAACTAGTCTTCTCTTTTTTTTTTTTAACCAGTCTTCTCTTGATGGACATTTAGGCTGTCTCTGTCTTTTTGATGTGTCTCTTGTAGACAGCCTATTGAAGTATCTTGTTTTTTGTTGTTGTTGTTGTTGTTTTTAAAATCTATTCTGTTACTCTCTCTCTAGACTGGTGCATTTAATCCATTACCATTCAGTCTAATTACCAGTAGGTATGAATTGATTGCCGTCATTTTGCTGTGTGTTATATTGTGGTGCTGCTGGTTTCTTTGTTTCACATAATTTTCTGCACTCAGTTCATTTTGTTTGTGAGTTTTCATTTCATTTCTTTGTGTTAATGCTTACTAAATCTTTCTGATTTTCCTCTTTTGTATTTTGATGTAAAGGTGTATTAATTTCAAATAAGGTTACCCTGTAATTTGTTAATTTTCCCCATTTAAAACAGTCTGTTTTATCTTGAGACCTACTTGACTTCCTTGTCATTTGGAAGTTTTGTATCTACACTACTCCCTCTTTTTGCCTTTTTTTTTTTCCGCTTTGTTCTTCAGTGTCTAGGCTAAAATCAATCTTCATTACAAATTGATATCAGGTTCAAATTGATAATAGGTTCCCTATAGTCAGTCTTATAGATTTGGTTTACTTTAAATATTTCTACATCTGGACTGAACTCTGGGTGGCCTTATCATGTATGTTAATCTCAGGTTGTTGTCTGCTGCTATTGTTTCTCAGTCCAAAGAGCATCCTTTAGCATATTTTGTAAAGTTGGTCTGGTTGTTATTACTCATTTCTTTAATTTCTGTTTATTTGGAAATGTCCACAATGGCCATCATCATATTTAGGGACAGCTTTGCTGGGTATTTGATTCTTGGTTGGCATTTTTTTCTTTCAGATTTTGTGTATGCCATCCCATTGCCTTCTTGCCTGCATAGTTTCTGCTGAGACATCAAAGCTTAGTCTTATTGGTTCTCCTTTGAAGGAAACTTTTCATTTTTCCTGAGCTGCTCTCAGGATTCTTTCCTTGTCTTTAGTTTTGGAATGTTTGATTATGAGATGTCTTGATCTTCTCTCAGAATCTATCCTGTCTGAGGTTCGTTCAGTTTCTTGTATGCTTATCTTCTAGTCTTTCATGTTAGGGCAGTTTTCTTCCAATGACTCTTTGACAATTTTCATTGTGCCTTTGTGTCTCTTCCTGTTCTTGAATACTGGTCACACACATTGCTTTTCATGGTTTTCTACATAACTCTTAAACTTTCTTCAGATTTTTTTTCATTCTTTTTTCTGATTGTTTTTCTAGCATACTAGTATTAACAACAACAACAAAGTATTGAGAGATTCATCTTCAAGCTCACTAATTAGGGCTTCCATTGCTTTGAATTGACTCCTTTGCCCTTTCAAGGTATTGTCTATTTCTGAAATTAATATTAACCTTCTGGATTTCTAATTTCAGATTTTGTATCATTATAAAATTTGCATTTATTTTGTCTGTTTGTTCTTGCAGTGTTTTCCTGTATTCTTCTAAGGTTTTTTCTGTGTTCTCCATGCTTTTCTCAATCTTTCTTTCAATCTTTTGAAGGTACCTAAATATCATTCTTTTTCATTTAGTTCCATTATCCTTTCTTCTGTAGAAACATTCTGGCTCTGCATCTTGGTAAGTTTTTTGAAACCATTCTCTCTTGTTTCTTCATGTAAGATAAAATTGTCTGATGTCTGTAAGACATTATGGTGTTGTTATATTTGTATTTAATTGATGATTATATGTTGATGTGTTCTTAGGCTCTCACCAACTGTCTCCTATGTATGTAGTTAAAGAATGGAAGTGTGTGCACTGTACTCTGTTTGCCATTTATGTTGCTTGATTTAGGGTGGGTTTGGCTGGTATTGGCAGATGTCTATCATTGATCAGGTGGTATAGAAGTTAGTATTGGCTCTTACTCAATGGGTGAAGCTGCAGAAAGTATGGTTGTGGCTGGGCTGTATGGACACATTTTATGTCTCCTGTTGAGTGTGAAAGAGGAGAATTTCACCCCCACACAAGAAAACAAATAGACTAAACAAAGAAGTAACCAACAATGAAGGGAGAAAATAAAAAAGGAGAAAAAAAGAAAAGCAGGCAGTAACCAGAAAAAGAAACATAACTAAAAATAGAAAAGGAGGAAAGGAAAATGGTGCTATAGAAGAGAAAAATAAGAGAGAGAACCAAATGAAGAAATAAAAAACAAAAACAAAGAACACAAAACCACTTAGAAAAACAAGGCAAAGGAAATCTGAAAAGAGAATGTTGTTGTTGTTGTTGTTAAGTGCCGTTGAATTGGTTCTGACCCATAGCAACCCTGTATAGGGTTTCTGAGGAGAAGCTGGTGAGCTTGAACCACTGATATTGCAGTTCAAACTGCTTTGCAGTCTGGTGCATTAACCCACAGCACCACACCAGGACTCCAAAACATTGTTGTTGTTAAGTGTCATCGAGTCAGTTCCGACACATAGCGACCCTGTACAGGGTTTCCAAGGCTGTAAATCTTTACGGGAGCAGAAAGCCTCATCTTTCCCCGTGGAGCAGCTGGTAGTTTCGAACCGCTGACCTTGCGGTTCACAGCCTGATTCGTAACCACTACACTATCAGAGCTCCTTGAAAAGAGAATAGAGAGATCAAAAAGAAAATAAAGAAAGATCAAAAGGGTGGGGGAGGAAAGGAAATGAGAAACAGGAAAAGAAGGAAAGACAAAAGTGAAGACAGAAAGGAAAATAAATCAAGGGAATGGAAAGAGAAGAAGATGGAGAAGAAGAAATAAACAAAAACTATGAAACAACCAAAGGGAAAAAATAAAACAAAACACACACACACACCAGTTCAGACTGTTGGAATCCGAGAGAGGAAAACTGTGGAGGATTCCTGCCAGCTAAGGAGTTTACAGTGTGGATACAGGAGGGATATGACAGTGCAGTTTCTGGCTTTAGAATGAGTTCCTATAGGCCCAGGTGTTATCGTTGTTCAGGATGCTCAATCCGGAAGTAGATAGTTGAGATCCTTGATGGAGCTTGTTTCAGTGTCTGTTAGGACCACAGCGCAGCTGGGAGCACAGTGAGTGGTTAAATGCTGGTCTACTGGCTCTGTGGGTTCTATAGGTCTGGAGCTGAACCCGCCTGAATCCAGGCATCAAAGCAGTGCACCTAGTCCCCACTTCATACTGGTGTGACTCACAACCATGTGGCTCGGAACTCTTGGAGAGCAGGGTCTGCACTGAGGGTGAGTGAGGTTGAGAGCTGGCCACATCTCTGGTCATCAGCAGAGCATGGAGAAAAAAGAAGGAATAACACCTTTCCTGTTGCCTGTGTGAATCTGTTCTGCTAAGCCACCTTTTGTTGCCACAGTTGCTCACAAAAAGTTCAAGATGGTAGCACTGTATCAACTGTTCACCAGTCAGTTTCCCTCTATACTGTCCCTGCTCAGCTTCTCCTTCCAGCAAGCACTCAATCCACTTCTCTAACCTTTCCTCTGAACTTCAGGGTTCCAGGGTTTTCATCTGTGTATATTTTATTTGGTCTCTGGTATCTTTGTGGTAGAGGGTCCATGTAGTGCATCTGCCTAATCTACCAACTTGCTGTAACAAGTGTTTTTTGTTTTTTCCTACAGGTCCTTTTTAAGGTATTTACTAACTTGTGCTTACGTGAAGAAGCTGTATTTATTATATGAATAAGAGCGTGATATTAGGATTGGAGGAAGACTTATTACCAGTCTATGATATACAATATCACAACTTTGTTTGCTGGAAGAATAGAGGATTTAAAGAACTTACTGATGAAGATCAATTAATACAGTCTTCATATGGATTGTACCACAGTGTAAAGAAAATGAAAATCCTCACAACTAGATGTATAAGTAACATCATGATGAGAAGACAGAAAAAAATTCATTTTACTTTGATCCACAATCAACACTCATGGAAGCAGCAGCCAAGAAATCAAATGTATTGCGTTAGGCAATTCTGCTGCAACAGACCTCTTCAAATTGTTTGAGGATGAAGGTGTGTCTGACCCAAGCTATGGTATTTTCATATGCATGTGAAAGCTGAACATGAGTAAAGAAGACTGGGGAAAAATTGACACATTTGAGTTATGGTGTTGGAGAAGAATAATGAAAGTATGATAGACTTTCAGGAGGAGGAACAGATCTGTTTTGGAAGAAGCGCGGCTTGACTGATCCTTAGAATCTAGGAAAGCAAGTCTTTGTGTCTCATACTTTGAGCCATGTTGTTAGGAATTAGTTGCTAGAGTAGAATGTCATGTTTAGTAAAGTCTTGGGTCAACAAAAAAGAGGAAGACCACCAATGAGATGGTTTAACACAGTGGCAACAATGATGGGTTTAAATGTAACATTTGTGAGTTTGGTGAAGGATCGGACAGTGTTTCATTCTGTTGTACATAGGGTTGCTATGAGTCGGTACTGACTCAATGGCACCTAACAATGTAACAATCTGTGCTTTTATTACTGGAGTCAGTGGGTGGCAAACTTGACTTCAAAGTATAGCACTTTGAACCCATCCAGAGGTACCCTGGAAGACAGGCCTTGCAATATGCTTCTGAAAGGTCACAGCCTTAAAGACTCGATGCAGCAGTTATACTCTGCACACATGGGCTTGCCATGAGTTGGCTTCAACTAGATGGCAACTAACAACAACAACAGCTTTAATATTTAAGATACATTATTTGATTTTATCTACTTTATTTTAAGGACTCCTGGTGGCGCTGGAGGGTAAACACTGGGCTGATAACTGCAAGGTCACAATTCAAACCCACTAGCCCCTCTGTCAGAGAAAGATGAGAATTTTTGCTTCTGTAAAGATTTATAGGCTCAGAGAATTTGAGTCTTATGCAGTGTTCAAAACAGTCCTGCCCATAATAAATGCTTTCTAAATATTTGTGAAATAATAATTACCATTGTAGAGCACTTTGTTGTTGTTGTTAAGTACTGTGGAGTCAGTTCTGATGAAGCTGTAAATATTTACAGGAGCAGAAAGCCTCATCTTTCTCCTGCAGAATAGCTGGTAGTTTTGAACGGTTGACCCTGAGGTTAGCAGCCCGATTCATAACCACTACGCTACCAGAGCTCCTTGTGGAGCACTTTACACTGTACTTTTTCCTCCCAGATAAGTGAACTGGTTGAGTCTCACAATAAACTTCATTTGTCAGATAAAGAAGCAGCCACCATGAGGTTACAAGACAAATGAAAGGATAATGCTCCTGCTTCCTCTACTAGGAACCCTGGTGGCATGACAGTTTAGCACCTGGCTGCTAGCAGAAAGGTGAGCTATTTGAATCCACCAGCTACTCTGCTGGAGAAAGATGTGTCCATCTGCTTCTATGCATATTTACAGCCTTTGAAACACCATGGAGTAGTTCTACTCGAGCCTATAGGGTTGTTATGAGTTGGCATCAATTCAATGACAATGGGTTTGGTATGGTTGCATTCTCTGTTACACATGATGTCTCTGAAACGGAATATAATGATATGTCCTGTAAATTGATTTTTTCCTATGGGTACTCAGGATGGAGATGATCTGGCTAGAAGTAGCCAGGGAGATTATAGAAGAGGTGGGGCTTGCTTGAAAAGGGATTGGAAGCTTTGGGCGTGCAGTATGATAACCAGAGAAATGAATGATTTTTTGGAAATATAATGCATGAAAAGAAAGGTCTTGTATTAAAATTGTTTTCAGAATTTCTCAGAATTTGAGAAAATAGCAGTACTTGGGCTTGGCTGAAAAGTACTAATTTTTAAAGGAAACACATGAATTGCAACTATAAAAATTACACTTAACTTTGCAACTAGTATAACTCTTGACACAGAGCAACAAAAATGAGCTTGATGGATTCTATAGCCAACACAACAAAACCCTGAGGCTTTAAAAATATCTCTCAATTTTTAAATAAAAAGTCTTTTTATGGTTATTTATAATCTAACAAGGGTCAACTAACTTAGTATTTCCTTTTTACTTACTTTAAAAATAACCACTCATAATAACACAACAAGGGTCTATAAGTTAGCCTCTGGATACAGCATCAAAGTTATTTATTTTTTGCCTTCTGTGTTTATAGTGTATGTTTATGGGTAATTTTATTATTAGAGTACAAATCTGTAGCCAAATGACATTTCCCAACATTGTACCAAGAAACAGATTTTCCACTGGTTACTCCTGTGATTCTTGTAATAACATTTCACACGTTCTTTTGGCTTTCAAAAGTGTCCTGTCAGATAAAAAAGCTTAAAAGAACATCTACAGTGATGAAAGCCTGGTGAGGCTGCAATTTTTCCACATCTGCTTCTGAAGTCAACCCTATGTAGCAGGTTATGCTTGGTGAGACCAATAATTCTAGGTCATTTATTCTTTTATTGCTTCTTTACTATTTTGTTCTACTTGACTGAATAGGTTTTAGGAAATACACCATGGACATGCTGATTTCCATTTGAGTTGCTCCAGCTACACTCTGCATTTTTCCCTGTCTCCCTTCTGAGTTCCACTGGAGAGGTTATTTCACTGTGCAGAGCAACTTCAATTTCAAATCTTTCCCCTGAACACAACACATATCCTATTCTTGGCTCTGTGCCTTTGTTCCTGCAGCCTGAAACCATTACTTAGTATATACACAGTATTCTCATAGACTTTTATTTTTTACATTGTATAAATCTTTCTTTACAGATCAGTTTTTTAAAGCAAGAAAATGTGTCCATTGCTAACTGCTGATGACATCAACATTTTCCATCACCTGACTTTGTTGTTACTGTTGTTAGGGGTGCTATTGAGTGGGTTCTGACTCATAGCGACCCTATGCACAACAGAACAAAATGCTGCCTGATTCTGTGCCAGCCTCACAATTGTTATGATCGAGCCCATTGCT
>NW_006408537.1:23161772-23163627 GCF_000296735.1 Chrysochloris asiatica | reverse complement strand
CTTTCTTTCATTTATCATGATGTCATTCTTGGTCCAATTGTGAGAATTTTTGTTTTCTTTACATTGAGGTACAATCCATAGGGGAGACTGTAGTCTTTGATCTTCATCAGTACATACTATATGTCCTCTTCCAGCAAGCAAGGTTGTACCTGAATATTACTTGTTGATTATGAGTCTTCCTCCTATTCTGATGCCACATGCTTCTCCATATAATCCAGTTTTCCAGATAATTTGCTCAGCATACAGACTGAATGGTGGTGGTGGTGGTCATTATGTGAATAGGTATAGTTAAGTAAACCTACCTATTCACATAACCACGTGGCACACACCTTTCCTGATTTTAAACCATCCGTCTCCCCCCCACCCCCGTTTTTTTGTTTAAACTTGGCCTATGAGTACAATTAAATGTTCTGGGATACACATTATTTGTAATGTTATCCACATCTCATCATTATACACACAGTCAAAAGTCTTTGTATTGTCAATAAAGCACAAGTAAACATGTTTCCGGTATTCTCTGCTCTCAGCCAAGATCCATGTGATGTCAGCAATGATATCCCTAGTTCCATGTCCTCTTCTGAATCCAGCTTTAGTTTCTGGCAGTTCCCTTTCTATGCATTGTTGCAGATGTTTTAAAATGATCTTCAGCAAAATTATACTTGTATGCAATATTAATGATGACCACATTCCATTGTGTCACCTCGCTTTGGAATGTGCACAAATATAGATCTCTCCTAATCGATTGGTCAGATAACTATCTTCCAAATATCTTGGCATAGGTGAGTTAAGGTTTCCAGTGCTCCATCAACCTGCTGAAAGATTTCAGTTTGTATTCGGTCAATTCCTGGAGATTTGTTTTTGACAGTGCCTTCAGTGCATTTCATTTTTGTTATATAACTTGCACTTCCTCCTTCAGTGCATTTCATTTTTGTTATATAACTTGCACTTCCTCCTTCAGTCCATTTCATCTTTGTTATATAACTCTGTGTGTTACTTTCTTCTTCTTTTCATCACTTCAGTGTCATTCAAGATTTTGTGCATATTGTTGTCAAGTGCCATTGAGCTGGTTCCAACTTATAGGGACCCTATATACTGTTTCTAGGGAGTAGCTGGTGATTTTGAACTTTCAGCCTTGCAGTTCAAGCTCATGGTAGAGTGCTTATCCTAGAGCATCACACCAGGACTCCCACAGAATTCTTCAATATTGCATTTGATGCCTGACTTTTTTTCAGCTTGAAAAATACTGAGAGTGTTCTTCCATTTTGGTTTTCTAGCTCCATGCCTTTGCTCATTTCATTATAATACTTAACTTTGCCTTCATGAGCTGCTTTTTGAAATTTTCTGTTCAGCTCGTTTACTTCCTCATTACTTCCATTTGCTTTAGCATCTCTACAATGCAGAACAATTTTCAGAGTCTCTTCTGACATTTTGACCTGTTCTTTCTTTCCTGTCTTTTAAGTTATGTTTTACCTACTTCCTGTATGATGTTATTGATGTTCTCCTATAACTCTTCTGGTTTTTGGACATTAGTGTCTAATGAATCAAATCTGTTCTTGAGATGCTCTAAATTCAGCGGGGTGGGGGTGGGGTGATATATTCAAGATCATATTTTGGCTCTCATTGACTTTAATTTTCTTCAGCTTTTGCCTAAAGTTGCATATGATTGTTTAGTGGTCTGTTCCACAGTCTGTCCCTGGCCTAAAACATAAAACAAAACAACAAAAAAGGTGACTATACACATAGATCTCACCAGATGTAACAAACAGGAATAAAATTGACTACAACTGTGGAAAAATACGGTGGAAAAGCTCCATATCATCAGCCAAAACAAGGCCAGGGGCAGACTGTGGAACAG
>NW_006408537.1:23149543-23159227 GCF_000296735.1 Chrysochloris asiatica | reverse complement strand
CAAATCTGTGGCCAAAGACTTCTTTAAAGTGTTAAAAAGCAAAGATGTCACTCTGAGGACTAAGGTGTGTCTGACTCAAGCCATGATATTTTCAACTGCCTCACATGCATGAAAAAGCTCGACAGTGAATAAGAAAAACGGAAGAATTGTTACCTTTGAATCACTGTGTTGACAAAGTCCATGACTATTGTATGGACTGTTAGGGGAACAAACAAATGTGTCTTGGAAGTTTTGTCAGAATGCTTCTTAGAATTGGGGATGGATTTTGAACACATTAGCAGAAAGGGTCAGTGCCTGGAGAATGACCATGCTTGGTAAAGTAGAGGGTCAGCAAAAAGAGAAAGGCCTTCAGTGAGATGTATTAATACAGTGGGTACAACAATGGGCTCAAACATAGCAACTATTGTGAAGATGACACAGAAGCGGGCAGTGTTTTGTTCTGTTGTGCACAGGGTCACTCTGAGTCGCAACAGCACTGTTGGATATAATAAAAAAAAATATATATATATTGTTTGTGATAGCAAATGGTTTGTTATGTCCTAAAAAAGACTTTTTGCCTCGATTATCCTTTGAAGTGGCATTAGGGCTCCTGTTGTTCCTTGTCAAGATCAAATCCAGGAATATCCACACTGAGAATTCTTTGGGAACAATAAAATATTTCTTCTGGGACTAGTTTACTATTATTGAAACCCACATTTCCAGGTTTTTTTTTATTACAGCAAATTGGTTGCTGATTTGATTTTCAATGACAAATATTAATGTGAAAGGAAGCCTAATATAAGAAAATCATAAGCACTGTTAGACCTAATATTCATTTACCAAATATAGTTCAATGATACTATTTTTCTCAACTCTTGTTAATAATGATACACAATGTTTTTAAAAAGCTAAGTCATGCCTAAAACGTAATTAAATCCACACCATGCATTTTCATGCCTCTGAGGCTTTGTTCACAGTATTCTAACTGCCTTGTAACCCTTCATGCCCCTCCTTGCCTATAAAATGTGATTCATTCTTCAAGATCAAGCTCCAATGTTACTTCCAAATCCTTTTGAAATCTCTGTACAATATAAGTAATTATTGCATTTGTGTCCCTAGACACAATAAAAAAGTAGATAGCTTATATATCTACTTACTCCTGGGGATCCTTTTAGACTATAGTGTGCTTTACAGTTTTGGGGTAGATATGTGTATACTCAGAAAACGGCCAATTATAGGAACAGCATACACTTTTTTTTAGTATGACATTTGGAATTTCCTTTGGCAAGTATCTGTGAGCTTCACATGTCTCACTTATAAAACAGCAATAATTATGAGTTGTGTATATTAAAGGAGAGAACTTTAAAATATATATATACATATAGATATAGATATGAAGTACGAGCTGTTCCTGGCAAGTGGTGATGTTCCTTTCTTCCATTTTTCCTTATACTACACTTCTAAAAAAAAAATCTCCTGAAGTCCTGGTGAAGTCCTTGGCTGGGATAGATTGGAGGAATGGCTGATGTGTCCCTCTCCTGGCGCTTCATGTCCATGTTCATATTCTTGCTGGTCTCCTCTGGACTGGCCCCTC
This sequence comes from Chrysochloris asiatica, assembly GCF_000296735.1. Lineage (NCBI taxonomy): Eukaryota > Metazoa > Chordata > Mammalia > Afrosoricida > Chrysochloridae > Chrysochloris > Chrysochloris asiatica. The sequence goes on along the minus strand of NW_006408537.1, from coordinate 23,157,654 downwards.
CCTGATATCACTGAGTGTGCCCATGGCAGAGTCCAGTCAGCTTGTCAGGGCTTTCACACCAGTCTTTAAGAACAAAGGTTCTTTATCACCTGCTTATGTGTCCATTGCTTTTGCTATTCCTGGGTTTCAGAGATATTTGAAATGCAGGAATGGCAGGAGGCAGGATCTCTTGTGGTTGCCCTGCCTTGCCACTGGAATGTTTGTGCATACCTTCTCTGCTCTGTGGTCAGTCTGTAGGTCCTGCATTACAGTCCAACATGGTTTTAGGCGAGAAAAAGAACATCTTTCAAAGCCCAAGTACTGCTGGACAAACCTCCCCCAGTTACTCCAATATGTCTTTCTCTATAGTTTTTTAGTCTCTCGAGGTAACAACATTTAGAATTAAAAGCTGTAATCCTAGGTTCTGGTATGGTGCTGTAGGATAAACACTGGACTGCTAACTGCCAGGCTGACAGTTCAAACCCACCAGTTGCTCCTCAGAAACCCTATACAAGGTCACTCTGGTAGCGTAGTGGTTATGAGTCAGGCTGCCAACCTCAAGGTCAGCAGTTCGAAACTACCAGCTGTTCCGTGGGAGAAAGATGAGGCATTCTGCTCCCATAAAGAAAACCTGTGCAGGGTCACTCTGTGCAGGGTCACTCTGAGTCGGAAACGACTCCACGGTACTTAACAACAACAACAACGAGTCTGAACTAAATGGATGGCACTTAATAACAATATTGACTTGAAAGCAAATTTCTTACACCTAGGGCTTTGCTATCTGTGTTGTATGTGCTGTTGGAGTCCTGGTGTGGTGCTGTAGGATAAGCACTGGACTGCTACTAACCTCAAGGTCAGAACCCTATATAGAGTCATTGTGAGTCAGAACCAACTCAAGAGCACTTAACAACAACAACATACGATTGCATTCTAATTTTGTGAATAAGATGCATCAGTGCTTTAAATGACATGCATTTAAGGAAGTTGTCAAGCTGTGTAGAGTATAACCACAACTTGTGCATAGGAAAAAACTGGAAGAAAACAACCTGAAATGTTAATAGTGAATTGTCTCTATATAGTGAAACTATAAGTGATTCTTTTCTTTATTTACTGTCTATTTCTACATGTAAAATTTCTACTTTTTATAACATTCCCATATTATTTTAAAAATGAAAAAATTAATAATATGTATTTATATATTTACTGGAGTCCTGGTGTGGTGCTGTGGGTTAATGCATCAGACTGTAAAGCCGTTTGAACTGCAAGGTTGGTGGTTCAAGCTCACCACTTGCTCCTCGGAAACCCTACACAGGGTCATTAAGGGTCAGAGTCGAGTTGACAGCACTTAAAAACAACAACAACATTTGTATATTTGATACTTGAAGTTGCTTAATAAAGGCATTCTTCAGTCCATAGGAATGTAATATTTCTTAGTAAGTAGTACTTTTACTAGCTATACAGTGATTGGTGGGGTTGCCTTTTCCTTGTATCTGTTCAAAACTCAGGGTGAAGATTGGGGTAATTCTTTTTTCACAAAATAATCAAGAATTTATGTAGGGCTCTTCACCTTGTTGCCCAAGTGTTTCCATTAGGAAAACAAGGATGGCCACATCTCTCTTGTACTGTTAAAAGCTGTATTTCAGATTTTGATTATAAATATTCTTGGGGAAAAAACAGAGGATTTTGAAAGAGAAGGTATTGTTCATGATGTGGTGAGCTTAAAGGAATCATTAAGGACAGTTTATCGGAGTCCTGGAGTGGCACTGTGAGTGAATGCGTCAGACTGCAAGGTCGGTGGTTCAAGCTAACCAGTTGCTCTTTGGAAACCCTGTACAAGGTTGCTATGGATCAGAATTGACAGCACTTAACAACAACAACATAGGAGACCTGGTGTGTCTCTGTAAGATAAGCACTGGACTACTAACCGAAAGTTTGGAAGCTCAAACCCACCAGCCTCTCCTCAGGGTTGCTATGAGTCAGACCTTACTCTACAGCACTTAACATGAAAGAGTATGGAAGGGAAGAGGAGGCTTTCCATGAATTTATCTTGATATCTATAGGTGGTGTTTTTGACTAGCTGTATAAAGTCTAGGAAGGTTTTAGCATCTAGTACCATCACACCCTCTTCTGAAGTGATCCAAATGAGCTACCATGTACTGCAGCAGGGTGGACTAGGTGGGAGACTAGAGGAGCATGAGTTACAATAACAATAAAATGATAGCTAAAACGTGTTGAGAGCTAGGCACTATTCTAAACTCTAGTTTAGCAATATACTTATTATAACATGGCACTTTTATTATTCATTTTATTGATAAGGAAACCGAGGCACAGAGAAGTTAATGAACTTTCCAGAGTTGCCCAGCTAGAAAGTGATAGGGTTGAGATTTGAACCTAAGCAGAATATAACTCATACTCTTAATTTTAGGAATGCCTCTGTTTCATTATAAGGCTCAAATTGGAGGTGGCTAGGAAGCACAGTGTAGTGCTGGTGTGGCACTGTAGGACAAGCACTGGACTGCTAACCACAAGGTCAGTGGTTCAAACCCACCAGCTACTCCTCAGAAACACTTTATAAGTCACTATGAGTCCGAATCTTCTTGACAGCACTTAACAACAATAAAGGAAGCACAGAATGGCTGGCTCACTTTATTGGGGCAGCTTATTTTAGTTGTTCATTTTGTGTCTTTTTCCTTCAAAAGACTTTCATGAATAATCAGAAAGCATTGTATTTGCACATTTATTCTGAAAGCAACCCTAAAATAGGATCAATTATAAAATTTTATACATATGGAAAATAACCAAGAATGGAATATTTGCATAAAATCCAAATTATCTACTTGAAAGTGGAAAAAATTATGTTCCAGGCTTTCTTACCTTAGCAGTTTTCAAATTTTAGAATTATGCTGCCACCTAGTGGAGATAAAACATTTTCCCAACATACGAGAAAGCTAGTGAATGCATATTAAATTTCCTAGGCCGGAACACAAAACAATGCGTATTTAAGGGCTCTTTCATAAAAGAGAAGGAGGGATTTCAGAATCAAGGAACCACTTATATTTTATGACAAAAGTTAACATGTAATCAAGAGCCACTGGTACTTTTTTTTAGTTGATAGATGATAATGCAGAAACAAACTTGGGTATCTGTACTTTGTTATGCTGACTAAATTTCTTTAAAGATTTCAAGTAAGAAATGATTTTCTTTTTCCACAAGGAAAAAGGTCTCAGTAGGCCCTATATCTGCAATATACAGATACAACTGTGCTTGCTGAAAGTAAAGAGGACTTAAAATACATACTGATGAAGATCAAAGATCTCAATATAAGGAGAAAAAAAATCATCACCACTGTAGCAATAAACAACATCATAATAAATGGAGAAAAGATTAAAGTTGACAAAAACTTTCATTTTGCTTGGATTTACTATGGAACATTTTGGTTGAATCTACTCATTTTTGCTTGGATCTACTCATGGAAGCAGCAGTCAAGAAATCAAACGATGTATTGCTTTAGGCAAATCTGTTACACAAGACTTCTTTAAAGAGTTCAAAAGCGAAGATGTCAGTTTGAGGACTAAGGTGTTCCTGATCCAAGTCATGGTATTTTCAATAACCTCATATGCATGTGAAAGTTGAACAATGAATAAGGAAGACCTTAGAAAAATTGATGCATTTGTTATGATGTTGGAGAATATTAAAAGTACCATGGACTGCCAGAAGAACAAACAAAGCCGTGTTGGAACAAGTACAAAGAGGATGCTCCTTATAAGCCAAACTGACCAGACTTTTCTCTCATACTTTGGACATATTATCAGGAGGGACTATTCCCTGAAGAAGGACATCACGCTTGGTAAAATAGAGAGTCAGCATAAAAGAGTGAGACCTTCAACGAGATGGATTGGCACAGTGGCAGCTACGATGGGCTCAAGTGTAGCTGCAATTGTGAGGAGGGGGCAGGACCAGGTGGTGTTTCCTTTTATTGTACATAGGTTTGCTATAGGTTGGAACTGACTCAATGGGACCTAACAACAACGGGCCCTATAGGTTCAGCTGATCACTATTAAAACATTTTATTCAGCAAATACTTGTCTACCTTATTGTCTACAAGTCAATACCAGTTGTAATACCGGAGAACCAGTTGACTGGAGTTGAAAACATGACCTGTTAGAGCTTGTTAGATATGCAAATTTTTGCATCCTCCCTAGATGGCCAGACTCAGAAATTCTGGGGTGGGGCCCAGCAATCTGTTATAATAAGCCTTCTACAGGTGATTCTAAGGAGCTCTGGTAGCGTAGTGGTTACGAATCAGGCTGCAAACCTCAGGGTCAGCAGTTCTAAACTACCAGCTGTTCCGCGGGAGAAAGATGAGGCTTTCTGCTCCCGTAAAGATTTACAGCCTCAGAAACCCTGTGCAGGGTCGCTGTGAGTTGGCAACGACTCCACAGCACGCAACAACAGGTGATTCTGATGTAACTAAAATTCTGAGAACCACTCTTAGGAAAGAAAGAAGCCCCAGTGGTGCTGTAGGATAAACACTGGACTGCTAACCACAAGGTTGGTAGTTCAAACCCACCAGTCACTCTGTGGGAGACAGAAGAAACTTTCTGTTTCTATAAAAATATACACTTTCAGTAACCCTATGTAGGGTCAATATGAGTCACAATCGGCTCTATGGCAGTGGGTGGTTAGGAAAGAAAGACGCCCTGATGGTGCAGTGGTTAAAGCTCTTGGTTAACTTAAATCAGTGGTTCAATGTCATCAGCCAGCTCCATGGGGGAAGACGTGGCAGTCTCATTTGGTAGATTTACAGTCTTAGAAAGCCAACAGGGACACTGTGAGTTACCATTGACTCAATGGTAACCAGTTTGTTTGGGTTTGGTTAGGAAAGGAGGTTTCATAATCTGTAAAGATATGGACCAGTAACAAAACAAAGCAAAACCAGTGAAAAACCAAACCATTGCTGTTCTGAGTCATAGCAACCCCATGTGTTAAGAAGCAGAACTACTCTTGGCTGTAAGCTTTATGAGTCCTGGTGTGACACTGTAGGATAAGCACTCCACAATACGGGCAGTTTGAACTGCAAAGTCTGCAGTTCAAACTCACCAACCGCTCCTCAGGAACCGTATACAGGGTCACTATAAATCGGAACTGACCTGATGACACTTAACAACAACAACAAATCTTTATGAAGTAGATCCCCAGGCTATCCTTTTGAAGTGTCCTGAGTGGGTTCAAACCATCAGCCTTTAGGTTAGTTAGTTGTTAGGTGCCTAGGTGCTGTTAAGTGTTTCCCAACACATAGCGACCTTATTCATACAAGAACAAAATACCGCTCAGTCCTGTACCGTCCTCACAACTACTATTATTGTAACCACTGTGTCAGCCCATGGCCTTGAGGGTTTTCCTCTTATTTGCTGATCACCTATTTTACCAAGTATGATGTACTTTTCCAGGGACTGATCCCACCTGATAGCATGTCCAAAGTATGTGAGACCAAGTGTCTATCCTTACTTCTAAGGGACATTCTGGCTGTACTTCCTCCAAAACAGATTAGTTTGGTCTCTGGCAGTCCATGGTATATATATATGCAGTATTCTTTGCCAATACAATAATTCAAATTCTTCTTTGATTATCCTTATTTATTGTCCAGCTTTCACATGCATATGAGGCTATTGAAAATATCATAGCTTGGCTCAGGAGCACCTTAGTCCTTACAGTGACATATTTACTCTTTAACTCTTTCAAGAGGTCTTTTGCAACAAATTTGCCCAATGCAAGGTATTGTTTGATTTTGTGACTGCTGCTTCAATGAGCGTTAATTGTGGATCCAAGTAAAATAAAATTCTTAACAACTTCAGTCTTTTCTTCATTTATCATTCTGTTGCTTATTGATGCAACTATACTGAACACTGCACCCTTTGATCTTATTAGCAAGTGCTTCTAGTTCTCTTCACTTTTCAGCATGCAAGGTTGTGTCATCTGCATATGGCGGGTTGTTAATAAGTCTCCCTCCAATCTTGAAGCCATGTTCTTCTTCTTATAGTCCAGCATACAGATTGAATAAGTATGGTGAAAGGATACAACCCTGACAAACACCTTTCCTGATTGTAAACCACATAATACCCCTTGTTCTGTTAGAATGACTACCTTCTGGTCTATGAACAGGTTCTGTATGAGCACAATTAAGTGTTCTGAAATTCCCATTCTTCACAAAGTTATCCATAGTTTGGATGCCTTTACAGAGTCAGTAAAACACAATAAAAAGGAAACCTCTTTCTGATTACTTCGTAGTGAGCACAACTTTTCTGTACCACCTGTGAGGCTTATTGGAATGAATAAAAAATGGCTGAGGATATGAATCAGCTGAAGATCCACAAGGTAGCAACTATAGCAACAACTCCTGGCAGTACATGTGCCATGGAGGAGAACTGGTTTCTTTCTTCCTTAGGGAAATGGAAAAGCTCATATATTGGAAGAAACGAAAGGAATATGCAGAAAAACTTGAGAGCAGGAGAAGTTTATATAAAACAGCACATTTTGTATTAATGTTCCATGGCAAGAACACATTTATTTGTGAGTGATTTCAGGGAGAATGGCTATCACCACGGGGCTCTGTTTGCTTGCTATGGATGATTAGGCTTCAATTACAAGTATAGAGCCAAAATAAGCAGATTAAAAATAGAGCTTTGATTATGGTGAAATTTCTTTACAGTAAAACCAAGTCCAATGCAAAACTGTGGGAGTTCTAGTTTTAGCAACTCTTTGATTGTTAATCAGCCTCTCAGCCAGAGATTTCTATGATAAATTCCAGGCTCTAGCTGTGGATAATTTGCAGTATCCTCATACAGCATATATGTGTCACTAGGTATTTTGTGTCTTTTAAAGCTATAGACAGAATAAAGCAAAGCAGTATTTTAGTGCCTCCTTTTTTTTTTGGTTTTAATCTGTTACATAATTAAATATGGGAGACATGATATCTTTAATTAATGTTATCTATTTATAGCAGCATCACTACAAAAGGCTAGTTAAAAAAAAATGTTGTTATAACAACAACTGTTCTATTTATTTTATGGGACATCCCAGTTATTGTGCCCTACACAAGGAAACAAAAATCATAATATATCTCAGCATTTTTAAGGTCAACTGTATTCTAATCCAATGTTTTTTAAACCATGGGTTGCAATCTATTAATTGGGCCTGAAATCAGTGTATTGAGTTGGTCACCATCATTAAAAAATAAAACAGAATACAACAGAAAATTGAATACATCACATTTGCATGGGGAAGTATTTTTTTTTTTTCTTTTTTAAATGTTGTCTCATTAGCATATATGTAGGCCTATGATCAAATCCAACCAATCTATGTTGGAGGAAGTACAACCAGAATGCTCCTTAAAAAACAAGATGGCCAGACTTTGTCTGTCATACTTCGGATATGTTACCAAGAAAGATCGATCCCTGGATAAGGACATCATTCTTGGTAAAGTGGAGGGGCATCAAAAAAGAGTGTGGTGTTGCGGCTTAATGCACTGGACTGCAAGGTCCATTTGAACCGCAAGGTCAGTGGTTCAAACTCACCAGTCACCTCCTAGGACACCCTACACAGAGTCACTATGGGTCGGAACTGACTCGATGGCACTTAACAACAACAACAACAACAATGTTATGGATTGGCACAGCGGCAGCAACAATGGACTCAAGCGGAGCATCAATCATGAGGATGTTTCATTCTGTTGTACATAGGGTTGCTATGGGTCAGAACCAACTCTACTACCTAACAACAACACCAGTGATCAGATCCATTCAATCCATCCTGGAAGCAACACCAGACACATCTAACTAAATAAGCCATTCTTGGCCTCAAACTCTTCACTCTGTTACCTTAGCAGCCATAATAAAGTCCAAACTCAATGGTTCCATGATCCCTTACCATCTCCAATACCTCTCCATGGGCCTCCTGCTTGTTGTTAGTTCAGAAAATGACACCAGTAGCGTAGTGGTTACGAATCGGGCTGCGAACCTTAAGGTCAGCGGTTCAAAACTACCAGCCGCTCCGCGGGAGAAAGATGAGGCTTTCTACTCCCGTAAGGATTTACACCCTCGGAAACCCTGTACAGGGTCGCTATGGGTCGGAAC
>NW_006408537.1:23142080-23143588 GCF_000296735.1 Chrysochloris asiatica | reverse complement strand
TTCTTTCTTCAGGATCATTGGCTCTTCTTGATCATATACTGCCTCTTGAAATGGTTGAACATCAACCATTTCCTTTTGGTACAGTGACTGTGTACTCCTTCCATCTTCTTTTGATACTTTCTGCATCATTCAAAAAAATTGCTCAGCAAATCCATCAGTAATGCAAGTTGAAGCTTGGCTTTTTTCTTCAGTTCCCTCAGCTTGAGAAATGTTGAGCATGTTCTTCCCTTGTGGATTTCTAATTCCTGGTCTTTGCATATTTCATTATGATATTTGACTTGGTCTTCTCGAGCTGACCTTTGAAATTTTCTGTTCAGCTCTTGTACCTCCTCATTTCATCCATTTGCTTTAGCATCTCTACACTGGAGAGAAAGTTTCAGTGTCTCTTCTGACATCCATTTTGATCTTTTCCTTCTTTCTTGTCTTCTTAATGAATTTTTTTCTTTCTTTCTGTATGATGTTCTTGATGTTATCCCACAACTCTTCTTGTCTTTGGTCTTCAGTGTCTAATGTATCAAATCTGTTCTTCAGATGACCTCTAAATTGAAGTGGGATATATTCAAGGTCATATTTTGGCTCTTGCAGGCTTGTTTTCATTTTCTTCAGCTTCAGTCTGAATTTACATATGAGCAATTGATGGTCTGTTCGACCATCTGCTGATGGCCTTGTTTTGGCTGATGACATGGAGCTTTTACATTGTCTCTTTCCACATATGTAGTCAATTTGATTTCTGTCTATTCCATCAGGTTAGGTTCACATGTGTAATCATCTCTTATGCTGTTTAAAAACTTTATTTGAAATGAACAAATCATTGGTTTTTCAGAATTCTATTGTGCAGTCTCCAGCATCATTTCTGTCACCAAGGCCATGTTTTCCAACTACTGATACTTTCTTTTCATGTCCAACCTTTGCATTCCAATCATTAGTGATTATCAATATGTATTGATATTGCATGTTTGATCAATTTTAGACTAAAAAAGTTGGTATAATTCTTCAATTTCATCCTCACTGGCTTTAGTGGTTGGTCCATAAATTTGAATAATAGTGGTATTATTAACTGGTCTTCCTTATAGTCACATGGATATTATCCTATCACAGACAGTGTTGTACCTCATGACAGATCTTGATATGTTCTTTTTGGCTATGAATGTGACATCGTTTCTCTTCAATTTATCATTCCTGGCATAGTAAACCATTGTGGTTGTCAGATTCAAAATGGCCAATACAAGTCCATTTCAGCTTACTAATGTCTAGAATATCGATGTTTAAGCGTTCCATTTTATTTTTGACAATTTCCAAGATTCATAGTTTGTACATTCCATGTTCTGCTCATTTATGAATGATTACAGCTATTTCTCTTTATTTTGAGTTGTGCCCCATCAGCAAATAAAGGGAGGCCCTGAGGTCTTTACTCTATTTACATCATCACAGTCAATTCTACTTTAAAGAAATAGCTCTTCTTCAGCTGCATTTTGAGTGCCTTCCAACCTAAGGGCTCATTTCCCCAC
>NW_006408537.1:23136313-23140813 GCF_000296735.1 Chrysochloris asiatica | reverse complement strand
ATGAGGCTTTCTACTCCCGTAAGGATTTACACCCTCGGAAACCCTGTACAGGGTCGCTATGGGTCGGAACCGACTCGACGGCACTTAACAACAACAACACTAAGTTGCTCAGGCTGGAAACCAAACAGTTTTTATGTTCCAATCCTTTTCCAGTCTACCCTATCAGTCTCATCTCTTCATTCGCATTTTGTCTCAGTCAATAATCACCACTTCTTTGCTGACCCCTCAATCTAGATCAGCTTCTAAGACCTGCCTCAGTCTTTCTTTAGCACACATTGTTTGTATTTTTATAGCAATACCAATTGAAATTATTTTGTTCATTCTTATAAATGTATTTAATGTCTATCTTTCTATGTTATGTTCAGAACAATGTACTCTCAAATAATGTTGGAATCATAATCCTTATACCTGTGAATGTAATCTAATGTAATGTAATGCAATGATTATATTACATTACGAGATAATGTAATGTAATCATCTTCTATAATAGAATTTAGAGTAATGTAGCCACTTTCCATAATGCAATTTAATGTAATGAAGTCAATCAGTCAGTTGGGTCATAGCAATGTGGTGGTGGATGTGTGGCACTGAGTTGGTTCAGACTCATAGCAACCTTCTTTCTGTGGCCATAAATCTTTACAGGAGCAGAAAGCCTCATCTTTCTTCTTTGGAGTGACTGGTAGATTCAAGCTACTAACCTTGTGGTTAGCAGCTCAGCTCGTAATCCACTGTGTTACCAGGTTCCTTATAGCAGTGTATGGTGGATCTTAAACAACATAGACACAGAGACACTCACATACAGGGTAAGACAGATGCCATGGAGGATCTCCAAAGAATAAAAAACGACAACAGAAATCAACACAGCCAAGACCCTGATTTTAATTTTTAGCCTCCAGAACTGTGAGAAAATATATGCTTTTTGAAACTACCCACTGTGGATATTTCTGTTGAAGGCAATAGCAGAAAGTAAAGACACTCCACCAGTCTATATGCCCCATGAGTGTAGTAACATGTCTTTCTCTGCTCTATCTCTGGTACTAAGATGGGTTCAGAGCTCATGGAAGAGGTGTTACCAATAAATACTGACCAAATGGAAGAGTGACTGGATTAAACTTGTGATTCTTCAATAGTTCTACCTCTTTGTCATGGTACCTGCTGTTGTTTATTCTGCCTAAAAAACTTCTACTGACTTTCTCTCTTGGTAGACTTCTACTCATCCTGTAAGATTTCATGTCCTTTCCTAATGCCCTTGGACTGAGTTCATGCTAGTTTCTCAGTGACACTATAGTCTCTTTTACTCACTGTACTACAGTAGTTTTCATACTTCTCTGCCTGGCTATGGGGCTCCTTCAGGTTGAGGCTGGGCTTATTCATATTTCTGTATCCTTAACTCCTAGCACATTCAGCAATAGTTAGTTGAATTATTGAGTAAACAAATTAAAAGAAAGTAGATGGTTAGCCAAAACGGTTTTTTTGTGCTGATGTTCCCTGAAATAAACTATGTTGTTATTATGATTAGGTTCTGTACAGTCAGTTTGAACTCATAATGACTCCATGTACAACAGAATGAAATAGTGCCCATTCCTGTCCTACCCTCACAATTGTTATGTTTGAGTCCACTGCTGCAGCCACTGTATCAATCCATCTCCATGAGGCTTCCTTTTTTAAAAAAAAATTTAACTGACCCTCCACCTTCCCAAGCATGATGTGCTTCCTTCTCCAGGGATTGGTCCCTCCTGATAACATGTCCAAAGTGTAGGAGAGAAATCTTAACCCTCCTCACTTCTAGGGAACATTCTGGTTGTACTTCCTCCAAGACAGATTTGTTTGTTCTTCTGGAAGGCTGATATTCTTTGCCAACACCACAGGTCAAATGCATCAATTCTTCTTTAGTCTCCCATAACCTATACAAAAGTAAAATTCTAGATTTATTAAAAGGAAGACACTGGTGTGGAAACGTGTATGCTTTATAGAGCAGTGTGTGTGGGAGGGAGAGAGTTGGAAGGGGTGAAAGCATAATTGTTCTGTAGAAAATGGTTGCCACTGACAGCATTGGCTCACGACAACTCCATGTGTGTTAGAGTAGAACTGAGTTCATGGGTTTTCAATGGTAGCTCTTCAGAAGATTACCAGGCTTTTCTTCCCATGTGTCTCTGGGTGGACTCAAAGTCCTAAAATTTCAGCCAGCATGTTAGCTGTTTGCTTCACCCAGGGAGTCATTTAAAAACAGATCATCATAAACATGATTTCACTGAAGCTGTTAGGTGCTGTTGAGTCATTTTCAACTCATAGCTACACTGTATATGGTTTCTAAGGAGTGAATGGTGGGTTTAAACCACTGATCTTGTAGTTAGCAGTCCAGTGCTTATCCTACAGTGACAAACCAGTACTCCCCAAACCCCCAAACTATCTTAGTACATAAAAAAACTGATATGATTGACACATTTTATTTCCACAATTTTTTTAAAGAAACAAAATTACTAGGTAAGGTGAGAGAACAGTGATAATGACAAACAAAATTTAAGTGTCTGTGAGTTTGGTGTGACCCAGGCCAGAATAGTGTGGGATTTGTACTGTACTTTGTGAGACTCTAATGTTACTGTCTTAGGCTGGGATTTCTAGAGAAGCAAAGCCAGTGAAACATATTTTTGTATATATTTGGTGGTGGTGAAGGTGTGCCGTGGAGTCAGTTCCAACTCATAGTGACCCTGCATAGGGTTTCCAAGGCTGTCAATCTTTAAGGGAGCAGAAAACCTCATCTTTCTCCTGCAGAACGTCTGGTAGATTTGAACTGCTGACTGTGAGCTTAGCAGCCTGACTCATAACCACTATGCTACCAGAGTTCCTTGTGTACATATGAGAAATTTATTATCAAGGAAATGGCTTAACATTGCAGAGTCCAGGTCCTCGACAGAAGAGAGAGAGAGGGAGGAGGCTTTCTGGAGTGCCCATTATATTAGGAGTCCACACCCCTAAGAAAGCTTCCCTTCAAGTGATTGGCTGCTCATAGCCACTCATCATATAGTTAACTATGTCTGTATTAGGTTTCAGCCCATCCTAACTGCTAAATCTCTGGAAATCCTGGCCTAATCAAGTTGACACAAAACCCTAACCATTACAGTCATATTAAGAAAGATAATGAATAGAAAATGAGTGGAGGGAGGAGAGAAGAAAATGGTTATAAGGTTCTATGTTGTTGCTAAGTGCTGCGGATTTGGTTCAAACTCAACCCTATAGGGATTCAGAGGCAGGAAATCTTTATGGGAGCAGAAAGTCTCATCTTTCTCCAGAGGAGCGGCTAGTGGATTTAACTACTGACCTTGTGGTTAACAGCCCAGCATATAACTCATCATGCCACCAAAACGCCATATATATATGTTGTTGTTAAGGGCTGCCGAGTTGTGTTCCGACTCATAGTGACCTTGTACAGGACTTCTGAGAAGCAGTTGGTGGGTTTGAACCACTGATCTTGTGGTTTGCAGCCCAGTGCTTATCTTAAAAGTGCCATACCAGGACTTTCCACATATATTCATACATGTGTGTGTATATATATAAATATATATATTTATATTTCTTTGCCTTCTCTGGATTTATATTCTCTCTTAATAGAGCTGTTGCTTGCTTTTCACAATCTTAAATAAAACTGCCAAGCTTTAAATAAGCCAAAGCATTTATAAGAAAACCTATTTTCCTCTCTCTTTTTTTATCATTTATTAAAAGGACCTGCCTTGAGATTCTAGTTGTAGAGCTTCCTTTAAAGTGGGAAAAGGCAGGGCAGATGTAGAAGTGAGATCTCAAGCAATTAAGGAAAGGATTTCTCAAACATTTTAATTGCATGGGAAAATCTGCCTCTTCTCTCTCTTCTGAGAGTGATTAATACTAGAGAATACATCAAATCAAGATCTTTTGTGAGTCTTGTTGTTGTTAAGTGCTGTCGAGTGGGTTAGAGCTGGCTTATCTAGTGTGATTTCAGGATATCTAGACGGTGCTACCTCCACAATTTCTCCTCAGAGGTTCTACCATTAGAGATGAGTAAGGTGTTATTTAAAACAAACCCAGGTTTAAAAACTGTGACAGAACTAGGTAGGCTGTGACCACTTAGTCCTGTGACAGAGCTTAGGTGGCTGCCTTGGGGAGTGGGAAGTATGATAGACAAAGGAGAATGACAGCACCTTCTGGAAAGCCCCAAACAGCATAAGGAGAGATAGGACTTCAATAAGTGGGGCGTGAAGAAAAAAGGGATAGGGATGAGGTGGGAGTTTGCCAATGTTGTATAGCATGAAATAGAAAGTATTTTGGCCTGTGAACAATTCCAGACTAGCAGAATTTAATTCTATTTTGTGCCTAGGATTAAGTGTTCAGATGTCAGTTTTTCTTGAAGCATCTTATGCATCTCTAACAGCTGAACTGCCACCAGAGTTAGAAATTGTTGTTGTTGATAGGTGCCATCAAGTCTGTACTGATTCATAGTGACTCTATGCACAACAGAACGAAACACTG
>NW_006408537.1:23119389-23133235 GCF_000296735.1 Chrysochloris asiatica | reverse complement strand
ACCCAGACAGTCTCTGTTTGTGTTTATTCTTGCTTGTTGTTAAGTGCTGTTGAGTCAATTTTGATCCATCACGACCCTGTATAGGGTTTCTGAGGAGCGGCTGGTGAGCTTGAACCGCAGACTTTGAGGTTCAAATCCACTTTGCAGTCTAGCACATTAACTCACAGTGCCATACCAGCACTCCTATTCTTATTTAATACTTAATAGTCTGTATAATATTTATGGAGTCCTGAACTGCTAGGCCCATTTGAACCGCAAAATCAGCAGTTCAGACCCACCAGCCATTCTTCATAAACCCTATACAGGGTCGCTATGAGTAGGAACTGACTGATGGTACTTCACAACAACAATATAATATTTATGGAGTCCTGGTAATGCACTGTAGGGTAAACACTGGACTGCTAACCACAAGATTGGTGGGTCACAACCACCAGCCTCCACTCCTTGGAAACCCTATGCAGTGTCGATATGAGTCAGAATCAACTCGATGGCATACAACAGCAACAATATAATATTTTTATCGTTGAAGATGGGGTCTCTTTCTCCCCTATATCACCTAGTTCACAGTTCACAGGGCAAAGCTCTCCAGTGAGAGGGAGGCTTTTAAAATACAAACAAACAAGCAAACAAAAAGCAATTCTATTTTGTAATTAAATGAAACTTAAAATAATTAAAAATTGAATAAAGAAATTTCAAAGAAGCAAAACCACCTTAAAACAATTTAATGCTGGACACCATGATTTACTGAAACAATTCCATATTGGATATCCCGGCCCTGTGAATCCCTTTTTGTACACCCATGTTGCCCAAGACTGAACCAGAAGGAGGCCAGCCTGACGGGGTGGGATGAAGGCTGTGAGACCTGTGTGCCCTCTCTCGAGGCATCAGGCTCTGTAGAGAGGACATGGGCATGTATGACAGTCATGTTGATAAAATCACTCTCAATGCCAGTGCTCCTTATAACTTTCTTATCTTGTTTATGGAGAACAATGTTGTTAATTTGTAAGGTATTATCCTCAGTTCTGGTAATCTCAGAGTTTAAGAAATAAAAACCGAGGGGCTAATGTCCTTTGGAGTCCTGGTGTGGTGCTGTGGGTTAATACGTTGGACTGCAAAGTTGGTTTGAACCACAAGGTCGGCAGTTTAAGCTCAGCAGTGGCTCCTTGGAAACCTATATAGGGTCGCTGTGGGTTGGAACTGACTCGATTTCACTCAACAACAACAATGTTGTCCTTTAACAAGACTTCTAGTCATAAATTATGTGGTGCTGTGGGCTAATGCATCAGACTGCAAAGTCATTTGAACTGCAAATCTGGTTCATGCTCACCAGTTGCTCCTTGACAACCCTATGGCTCAGAATCTACTCGACGACGCTTAACAACAACAACAACAACAACAACGTGTATTGACTCTTGGTGTGACACTGTAGATATCAGCACTGGGCTGCAAACCACAAGGTTGGCAGTTTAAACCTACCAGCTGCTCCTCCGAAACCCTATACAGGGTCCCTGTGAGACTCAACAGCACTTAAAATGTATTGAGCACTTAGCTGTTCATTCTGGGACAAGTTTCATTTTTTGTGCCTTACTTTTTTCATCTGTAAAATAGGAATCATGTTGACTCTTACTTTATAGTTTCATTCTGAGAATTAAATATTAAGCTTCAAGAATTTTCAACACAGGAAGATACATAGTGAGTGTTAATTGTAATAACCATGATGATGAATGATAACGATTCTGAACAAGGCATTACACTCTTTGCCTTTGCTATCTCATTTGACATGCAAAACAATTGTTTGGGGTAATTATTTTTACTTCATTTTGCAGTTGAGCTAACAGAATTTCTGAGAGTTTAGCTTACTTGCCCAAGGGCATACAACTTGTAAGCTTCAAAACACGATTCAAACCTACCTTGGCAGGATCCCAAGATTCCTATGAATTCCCACACCTCTCTACTGAAACCCCATCCTCTCAAAGCTCCCACTGTATTCCTATAGCAGTTCTAAAAGCTCCCACTGTATTCATATAGCAGGTTAGCTGGCTCTTTTTGGTGAATTTCCCCACATCTTAATTTCTTTTTTTTTTTTTTTTTCTTTCCAGCAATTTCCTCCTTTAGTCCCTCCTTCAGTGTAACTAGTTAAGCTTTGGGGACACACCCCTGGCTAGGCTGGCCTTCTGGGTGCCTTTCTCCACCCCTTTCCTCTGCTTCTGTTTAAAATGTCTCCAGCTGCCTCTGGTTCACTCCCTTTGCTTTTAGCCCTCACAGGGGCAAGGGGGACCAAGGCAGGGCCCATCAGTCCTGGGGTGTGAAGCAGTGAAGAGATCTTGGAAGAGAACTGACTCCCTTGCAGTCCCTTCTTCATAGGGACTGTTGGCAACCAAAGAAAATCAACTGGGAAAATGAAGAGCTACTGGTAAGAACATGTGACTGAAGAGAACGGTGAGCTGGCCACCCTTAGAAGCAAAAGTCTGTGATTTTTCAGTGGTGGTAGGATGAAAGAATAAATTAGAAGAGGTAGATAGATGAGAATAATATGGAAGAGAGAAAGTGTGAGAGATAGAAGAGAGAACAGAGGTAGAAGAGAAAGAGAGTGAAGAAACAAGTAGAGACATGGAGAGGCCCCCCAAAAAGAGACAAGGAAATATATACAGAAACAGTGAGACAAGCAAAGGTAGAGAACATGAGATAGAAAAAAGTAACAGGGAAAGTGAGACCTGAAAATGTATAAATTCATTAAAGCTTTCAATAAGATTTCAAAGTCAAAAGGAAAAAGAACTATACTGGGCTTTGATCACCTATATTAATTCTGGAAACCCTGCACAGGGTCTCTATGCGTAAAAATCGTCATGATGGCACTTAACAACAACAACAACAACAACAACCAAGTTTAAAAATAGGAAAGTAGTTCCCATTTGGAGGGACTCTTGTTTAAAACTTTTTTTTAACCTTCCATTTTAGGAAAATTCCAGTTTGCTTCTTTGTATGCAGTTTCCTGGGACCCTGGGCATCTGCGACTGTCAAGCGTCAGCCAAGTAAGGGCCACAGTTTCTAGATATTAAATATCACTCATTCCCAGGAGTGATCAGGAGGAATGTAGCAGCTACATTCCTTCACACCCTCGCTCTTCAGTCCAGCTTTGGGCCCTGGGTATATTTTAGAAGTTGGTTTATTGTGGTAAGTGCTGGGTATGGAAAGAAAGCCCTGGCTGTAATCAGTTGGCTGGAAGTAAGGCTCTAGTGCCTAGCACACTGGCTGCTTTGGGTGGTGATCGATATTTAGTCTATAGAGACATGGATAGACATATGAATGGGTAGACAGGAGACAATCATCTGGGCTCAAGGAAGGTGTAGAGTGTGCTCAGATATGCTGGGATGGCTGAGTCAAAGCTTTGTAAGTGGAAAATACATTTTTTTTTCTGAGGTCAAGGGAGTCTTTGAAAGGAGGACTGGTAGTGTAGTGGATTACGAGCTGGGCTGCCAACTGCAAGGCCAGCAGTTCAAATCTACCAGCTACTCCATGAGAGAAAGGTGAGATTTTCTGCTCCCATAAAGATTTATAGCCTCGGAAACTATACAGGGTCATTATGAGTTGGAACTGATTCACCATCTCTACCAGGGAACCTTTGCAGTGAGGCAAGTCTGAACAGGGTATTGAAGTTGGAGAATTAAAGAGACCTTTTGTGGTGGTGAAAGAACTTTTTCTATAACCTTCTACTTGTGCAAGGAGCACCCAATTTCATTCTAGTATTTTATATCAAACTGAGAATCAAATCCTTCTTATAATTCTTTCCCCTCCGTTTATTGCTCTTCCACATTCTAGGTTGTTAACAATAGTTTAGTACCCTTATTTGATCTTTTAGAATGAACTTGTGAAATCATGTATCCTTTTTATGTTATTTAGGATTCATGAATCCCAAGATTCCCCCAGTACCCTCCTCTATTTGACAAAGCTTCTTAAGAACGTCACTCTTCAGCAACAACTTGGCTCAAGGTTGGGTCTAGATTCTTTTTGGAATTCTAAAATCTGTACAATTTAAGGAATTATTTTCTAGCCCAAACCACTAGAAGTTTTCCAAACAGGCTTTAGACACTGTGCCATTCAGGACATGGTGCAACTCTGGTTCCAAGAGAAATAAATTCCTAAGCTCCCCAAAAGGAACATTTTCCCAGCACACATTACTAAAGCAACTTTGTGTCTTGTATCTCTTCCAGGATGAATAGATGAATGAATTAAAATATTAGAGTTGCAGAATTAAAGCCAAATAGTTAGAAGCAAGTTGTTTGGTACAATATTGTGTTTTAAAATAGTTGCTCAGCTCTTATTATGATGGGTACAGGCTGCAATCCCTGTAGCGAATGAGGCAGGATAACATGTATCTCTTTTGCAGGGTTCCCTGTCAATTCTAATGGTGGAGATGAACTCTGTCCTAAGGTCAGGATTGGCCAAGATGACTTACCAGGCAAGTGATGATGTATCATTGGAAATGCATGCTTTTGGTATATTTTTATATTGGGGAAAGAATAAAACCAATCTCATTATGGATTTTCCATTTTGTGTTCCCTTTCCTTAGGGTTTGATTTGATCTCTCAGTTCCAGGTAGATAAAGCAGCATCTAGAAGAACTATCCAGAGGGTGGTGGGATCAACTGCATTACAAGTAGCTTACAAGTTAGGAAGTAATGTAGACTTCAGGATTCCAACCAGGTAATCTATCATCTATCATAAACATTTTATCTATTTATCTGCTTCCAACTCTGTTTTTAACAGATGATTAGCTATGCAGTACTATGAATCTGCTCATGCTCAATGTTTCTTTCTTGGATCATTTTAAAATATAAAGATGAAGGAATTTATTTACCTACCTATCTTTAATGCCTGACTGTGTGAATACACTGCTTTTACTTTCCATTCCAGGCCAAAAAAAAAAAAAAAAATCACTGAGACTATTTTACATTGATGCAGTGCGTGTTCTTACTACTTCTCTCTCGGGTTTTCTATAATTTGTCTGGGTTTGACTGAAAGAAGTCACTGTGAAAAGAGCCAGAGGTTAAGCATAAATTGAACTAGGAGCCACAGAGTGCTGCTGTTCAGGTGCTCTGGTGCTGAAATAGAAGCACTCGTCCAAGTTCTCAGCTCCTGGCAGGGACGAAACAAAAGCAAAGCTTGAATAATGACAGCAGAGACAATGGAAGTGATAATGAAAAAAATAATCCTCCACTTCATAGATCTGCTTCTTTAGAACTAAGCCTTTTATTTAAATTATTTATAACCGAAGTACTTTATTTAAGCTGTGGGTAAGTGCGGAGTCACGAGACTGTTAGGCATGAGCTTCAGGGTTTTAGTTTTTAATATTATGTAAATATCCAACATGTGATTATATGACTTAAAATGATCTGATTTTTAAGTTTTAGTTCATTGCCGTCAAATACAGATAAAATTCTTTTGGAAAAGGAATTATTTTTTGCTAGAAGGTTTATTAAGAGATAAGGCAAGGTGGAGGAAGAAACATGGGACTCTAATAGAAATTAAGTTTAAAGGTAAATGATTAATTAGAACAGTAAAATAGTATAATAGAAACTCTAAATATTTGGTTAAATAGAAGAATCTGTTATAATACTTATATACTACCAGCTTGTGAATATAAATTGCATTTGTTGGACACACTGTATTTTATGAAACAATTATGATAATGCTTGCCTTGTACACTATACAAGACCATTTTATACGTTTACTGTTGTTGTTGTTAAGTGCCTTTGAGTTGGTTCTGACCCATAGCAACCCTGTATAAGGTTTCTGAGGAGTGGCTGGTAGGTTTGAACCACTGATCTTGTGGTTCAAACTGATCTTGTGGTTCAGTGCACTATCCTCTGTGCCACACCAGGACTCCATTAATTAAACTCATCTGCATGACAACCCTATGAGTAAAGATGTTATTAACCCTATTTTATGGAGGAGAAAATATAGGCCAAAGAGTTTAAGCTATTTGCATAAGGCAGGACTGGGAGGTGATGGGAGGATTGAGCCCCATACTGAATGGCTTCAACGGTTGAATTTCAATCCACCCTCCATACTGATCTTGGAAATCATTCACATTTAGAAAAATTAAAGTCATGATAACAGCTACACTTACATATTCCCCCTTTCATTTGCTTTTCACATATAGAATACTACTTGTGTTCCTATAGAAACTTTAAAAAACAACCTTAATTTTTTTCTTTAATAAAATAATTAAACATAATAACATAATACACAACCCCCAATGCTTTCCAAGTTTTCTTTTTTATGATTTGAACTACTATCTGAACGGTAATTGACTCTACATTCAGAGATTGGCTAACTTGAGGCCACATGACTTGCTAACCTCTTGTTCATCTATGTTGTTATTATTACATTTTTAAAAAAACAGCCAGAGCTAATTCTAAATACTTTCCCAGGCTATCTCTAATGTGATTTTCTCTATCATCTTGATAGCCTACCCTCCCTTTGCTTTACTTGTTGTTGATGTTAAGTGCCATCGAGTTGGTTCTGACTCATAGTGACTTTGTATAGTATTTCTGAGGAGCATTTAGTTGATTTGACCTGCTGACCTTGTGGTTAGCAGTCCAGTGCCATGCCAGAATTCCTTGTTTTACTAGGAAGGTTTTTTTAAGAGATGAGGCAAGATGGAGGAAAGATGTTGAAGAAGAAAGTACAGGAAAGAAATAAGGAGAGAAGAAGGAGAGCAAGAGGACTGAAAAGGATAGAGTCCCAAATAAGCAGTGAAGTCTATTCTTCGACAAATTGCTTAAACTATCTTTGCTTGAGTTTAAAATTGTTGTTGTTAAGTGCCATGGAGTTGGTCCCAACTCATAGTGACCCTGTATAGGATTTCTGAGGAGTGACTGATATGTTTGAACTGCTGACCTTGTAGTTAGAAGTCCAGTGCTTTTCCTATAGCCTCACACCAGGAATACAAGTTTAAAATGATAGATAATAATAATAGCTATGTTATAGAGTTGTTGTGAGCAGTCACTGTTAATAAATGGAGAACTCCTGACCAATGCCTTGTGCACAGTAAACATAGGAAAGTATTTGCTATTAAGGAGTCCTGGTAGTGCAGTGAGTTATGAATTGGTCTGCTAACCACTAGGTCTGCAGTTGAAATCTATCAGCTGCTCTGTGGACTAAAGATGAGGCTTTCTGTTCCCATAAATACTTACGGCCTTGGAACACTTCTACAGGGTCACTATGAGTTAGAACCTACTCCACAGCATATGATGACCACCACCATTTACTACTAGGCATGGAGAGCATTAGGAGGGGAGAAAGCATGCAGATGAGTCTTTTCTCATTAGTGGATTCTTTTCTTTTCAAGCTGTCACTAAACTACTCTTTCAAAAGCCAGGTGGCAAGGAGGGAAGGGGCTTAGACTGTTTTGGCTTAAAGGGAATTTCTGTGCTCTGAGGAAGTGAAGAAAAACTGTTAGCAGAATCTTTGTGGAAAGGAGAAGAGATTATTGCCTATGAAACTAATGTACGTGGTAGTCACAATTTATGCTTATTTACAATCTGAATTTCTTAAAAGATTAATTGCAGGACATAATTTTTTCTGCTTTTATTTTATAGGGAGAATAGTTTTTATTTTAGGGAGTATAGTTTCACACTCTCAACTCCCACTTAGAAAACATATTTTATTTATTTGCCTTACTGAACACATTTCTTTGGGTTAAGGTCATAAGCAAATATTTCAAGGTCCAAAGACTTTAATCTTTTATTCAAACTCTACTGGTTCTCCTTTTAAGGTACTCTGTGCAGATTGGAATATAATGAGATAAATCATTTATAGACCTAGCTACTTTTAAATTATGTATGCTGTCAAGTTTGCTTATGGATGTGCATAGCATATTTTCAAGAAAAAAAATTCAGGTGTTCAAAAAGACAACAGGACTCACTTCTATAAATTAGACTTGTAATGACTTTTTAAAAATGGTCTTAGGTATATACACCTACAGATATATTTTATTAATTTGAACACTAAGAGAAAATTTTCCTCTTTCCATTATAACATATTATGTTAATCTAGCTTGAAAGATGAGTAACATGATAATCTTAATTATCTCTTTTCCTCTCTTCATATATATATATGAATACTTCTGGTTTAACAGTAAGCCTATAATTGAGGTGTTTTTTTTTTTTTTTTTATATATAGCAACTCAGCTCTTTCCCCTTTTAATTTTACTTTTTAGTATTACATATGCAAAGTCAGAGGTGAATGGGGATATCATATTCTACTCTACCCTCTACCTTTGACATAATCTCTTTATTTAATGAGAGGAAAGTTTTCATAAAGCACAAATTGGGAAAAATTCTGCAGTTAATTTTGTGGGCTAATGCGTCAGACTGCAAAGTCATTTGAACTGCAAAGTTAGTGGTTCAAGCTCACCAGCTTCTCCTTGGAAACTCTATACTGGGCCACTATGGGTCGGCACTGACTTGACAGCACTTCACAACAAGAACATACATAATTTTAGTCGATACTTGCCAAATTTCATCTTTGAGTCAGACTTTTAAAGGTTGCCTGCCAGTCCTAAATTAATTCAGGTCAGTCAAAAAGGTATATAAACCTCCATAAGGCTTTATAACAATATATGCATTATATTATATTGTCATTAGTGAGTGTTAGTTTATTTTCTAGTGGGCATTCTGGAATTGTTATAATTCTCAAAAATCAGAAGTCAAAGTAAATAAAAATATGTAAGCCACTAGCATTATTGATAAGCAGAAATTATGTAAAAAAAAAAAAAATCCAACATCCTCCCCCCCAGAAACATGGTAGATATTTTCATTTTTGAAAAATAGCATAGTAGATAATTAGTTAATTCTTGTAGAAATGTTTCTTCCTTAGCTCTAAATTGTAGAGTTTTAAGTGTACATTTGTAGAATTCCTATACACTAGATAAATACTGTTGTTGTTGTTAAGTACCTTAGAGTCGGTTCTGACTCACAGTGACCCTGCACAGGGTTTCCAAGGCAGTAAATCTTTACGGGAGCAGTAAGCCTCATCTTTCTCCCACGGAACAGCTAGTAGTTTCGAACTGCTGACCTTGAGCTTTGCAGTCTGATGCGTAACCACTATGCTACCAGAGCTCCTTATACTTAGTGAACTGAAAACCTTGCAATAAGAATAATACATATGCTGCACCATAAATATAAGGGTAAGTGAAAAATATTGCGGCTAGGGTTCTAGTTCATACATGCATGAGATGATTCTAAGCAAAATGTGTTTAAGCATGTCTCATAATCAGTGGATGGCTGCAGACAAGTTTTCTCAGTAATACACTTGTCTTAGTCTTGTTAGAGCATCTTCAAAAAAAGGGTCCTATCAAAACAGTGGCTTCTGAGGGGATATGTTGGGCAGGTTAAATTCAAGGTAGAGAGGCCAACTCAGAAAGTTTTGGCAACTGTGTTTTGGAATTTCAAAGGGGTAATTCTGAGAGATTTTCTTGAAGGATGCAGAGAATTATTATAAAGACATTTTTTAAAAAATTAAAACTACATTGGTGAGAAATGGCCAGGAAATTTGTGCTGAGGAATGTTTATCCATCACGACAATGCAACTGCTCATTTTTTGAAGGTCACAAGGGTTGCCCTATGAAGGTTTCCTTGGGAAATCTTACCCCATCTACTTGACTGCACTGATATTTCCCCTTCAGACTTCTTTTTGTGCCCCAAAGTCAAAGAACATTTACAAGGAACTTGATTTGAGTTCCCCCAGAGCACTAAAACTGCTGTTTTGACGTATAAATCTAAGAGGGCAAAATTCTTCAGAAAAGAATTAGAAGTATGGAAACATTGCTCTTAGACGTTTATAGATCTAGATGAAAGGTATGCCAAAAAACGATAGACTCATATTTTGAAAAATTTTATATTATAAAACTTTCTATGATTTCTAGAACACTTTTTTATTTACCCTTGCATACATCAAAGTAATATTAGAAAATAATGGGTAAAAGACGTGTTTGGATTCCGAAACAGCATAAAAAATTTCATGTTTTTACAAGACTAACACAGGAACAACATTTGAGATAGTGAACCCATTTTATTAAAGGTCTGTAAGTATATTTGCAGAAAAAGCAGGCGTATGCTTGTTTATGATGCTAAAAGAGATGATAAAGTGTTAAAATTAAAGGATCAGAGTAAAGATAGAAAATCTTAGCATTTGAATAGTTTCATTTACTAGATAATATTCTTGGAATTAGGGAATTCTCTGCTTTAAAATTTTTGAGTCCAACAATATGTTGTAACATAATGAGCAATAACTCACATATGAAAATACAATAAATTTAAATGTTAATTATTTTAGTTTGTAGAATAAATTAAATTGATATCATTTTTTTTCCTTTGTCTTCTCTATTCTTCACTAGTAAACAACTGTTTCTTCACTCCTAATGTAACAATCCTATTGTTCACTAGTAATGTAGCCATTTGCCAAGAAGGAATGCTACTTGTGACTCTGGATTCAGTTTATAACTATTCTTAGAAATTTCAAATTGTATTATGTACTTGCTTTGTTGTTAAGTGCCTTCTAGTCGGTTCTGACTAACAGTGACCCTGTATAGGGTTTCCAAGGAGTGGCTGGTGGGTTTGAACCACCGACTTTTCAGTCAGCAGTCCAGTTTTTATCCGACAATGCCACACCAGGGCTCTATTATGTACTTAGAATTCAGAATTAACTGGCATCTAGTTTTTCTAGCATTTCTTTCTTGCTGAGAATTTTTTTCTGGTAGAAGAAGGAAAATAAGAGAATGTAACGTTCATGTCCTTGAAAAATAATGCTTACATTTAGTAGCCCCTTGTTTTAAAAGTTCAGTTTTCCATGTTTAGCACTTTGACTCTAACAGAAAAAGATGCAGGTAGCTAGTGAGGCTCCACATCAAGGTCTCTAGCGAGACTGGTGATGCCTTAGGGACAATGAAAGTCTCTGTTGTTACTTAAAGCATGAAGGGAGTAGCACCCATACAGACTTACATGGCAGATTGGGGAACAACTGGCCATGTTCCCCTTGTCACGTATCTAGTGACAAGCTTGCTACATGATACTTTAATGTCACACTTTGAAGACCCAGGAAAAGATGAGCATCTTCATGTGAAGAATCTTCTAAAGCCAGCATAGTTACTGAATCTCAAAATGCTTACATGGATCTGGGATATAATAGAGGAGAGGATTACACAAGAAATTATGGGAATAAAAAATAATTCAAAGCTTCTAAAAAGAAAAATAAACCTCCTTCAATTAGATGGTTTCATAAACTAGTAGAGCTGACCTATGTTCTAGATGATCTCTCTTTCTCTCTCTCTCACTTGTGACCACTGCTGCCAAAAATTTTGCAAGAATGTGTGCTTTGGCTGAGATGGAATGGCTGAACAGGAGTTCTTTGGGTAGCATTAATAGTGACATTGTTGGAATTTTACACACTGGGAGTCCTCCTTAAAAAAAAAAAGAAGATTTTTATGTGTTTTTTAAGATGAAGGCTTAATGTACATGAATGATTGAAACTCTGAAGCTCTTGAACTGGCATGAAAGAACAAACAGTGCAGGGTTTTTACACTATAGTCTTTCTGTCTGTCTAGAATCTAAACTAGCATGCAGGGGAACATGGTAAATACATATGGGTACAGAAAACAAGATTTATATTTTCTGTTTAAAAATTTCATTCAGGCATTTATACCCCAGTGGACTGCCTGAAGAATACTCCTTTTTAACTACTTTCCGGATGACTGGAAGCACACTTGAAAAGAATTGGAGCATTTGGCAGATTCAGGATTCCTCAGGGAAGGAGCAAGTTGGCGTGAAGATTAATGGCCAAACAAAATCCGTTGCATTTTCATACAAAGGACTGGATGGAAGTCTCCAAACGGCAGTCTTTTCGAATCTGCCTTCCTTGTTTGACTCCCACTGGCATAAGGTCATGATTGGTGTGGAAAGAAGTACTGTTACTCTTTTTATTGACTGTAACAGGATTGAATCCTTACCTATAAAGCCAAGAGGCCAAATCAATGTTGACGGCTTTGCTGTGCTGGGAAAACTTGCAGACAATCCTCAAGTTTCTGTACCGGTAAGTATAAAACTTAATACTGTGCTTGATTAAAAGCAAAACAAGCTACAACAACAACAACAAACCCAAACCAGATTATTGAAAATTATTATCTCAGGTATCTTTGCTATTGTGTAATGTCTTAAGCAATGAACAGTTTTGTCTTTTTTTGTTGTTGTTCACTCAAGCATCTATTCAAAAAGGTGTGTCTATTTTGAGTGTTGTTGTTTGTTGTTAAGGGCTGCTGAGTGGGTTCCGACTCATAGCAACCTTGGATAGGGTTTCTGAGGAGTGGATGGTGAGCTTGAACCACTTATCTTCCGGTTCAAAATGATCTTTTAGTCCAGCACATTAACCTGCAGTACCACAGCAGGACTCCATTTTGAGTGTAGTGTGTCCCAAATAAAATAAGGAATCAAAAGAGTTTAAGTAGATGAGTAGATGCCGCCTAGGTTCCTCTTGAAAGAGTTTAACATCTTCCTGGAAGATTTTACATGCCCACCTGGTATACCTAGAGTCACTCTGAGGCATTTTAGAAAGCCAGCCCCACTCTGTGGTACATATTGTATGTATTTAACTAATAAAAATATTCAAAATAAGGTTAAGATGAGTGGTGGACTCTGTCAAGAGTTCCATGCATGATGTCTGAACAATAACAATGAAAGTTGTGGAGATACCATAGTTTTTATTTATTTACAAAATAGGTCTTACATGACTTATTACCCAAGTAGCGCTTCATGATTTTATTGTAAATATCCATGGATATAAAGGTAAGGCATTAAATAATGACAAAATAATGATGCTAACTAGTACCATGTAGTACTATTATTTTGAATTGCTAGATTGTCACTGTAGTAATTCTTTAAAAGGTTATTTTATAATATCATGACAGGACATGTAAAAATATGTCTTAGAAGAAAATGTTCTTTTGGGAGAAAATAATGAATTTAGAGATCAATAAATAAACCACTGATGCCAACAGCTTTCTGTTTCTTGGCGCTGGTGAATTCTACTCAGAAACCCTATCTCATGCAGTGTATAACAGGAGTGACACCGAGACTTTGAATTGTTTCTATTACACTCTCTAAAGGAAAAAAAAAAAAGGTTATCAGGCATCTTAGTAATGGAATTGTTCAAATAACTTGTTTTCAATGAAAGAATTGTGATTGGTGTGAAGAGTAGTGTGAAATTTCTATATTCTGTGATAGACAGGAAGCAATTTATAACAGTCACATTACTGCTTTGGCTTGTAGACACTTGAGAAAGTATTTCTTTAACTAATGAATGATCACACCTCAAGTGGCTGGGTTAGAAAGCCAATGGGCCTCTGTTGTACCATTGTGACATTTTGTGCAGCAAGATCTTTGTAATGACACAGGAGAAATTTTCAGACAACACTGAGTTTCTGAAGTATCTGTGTCATTTCTGACTTGTAGGTGTAGGGAGGGACCTTAGGGTACCTCCTCACTGTGATGAATATCAATCTTTTTAAAGTGATTTATTGATTCATGACCATTTCAAGTAATTTTCTCTTGAATTCTGTATTCTAGAATGCTAGTAAATTGTTTGATTGCTTGAGAAGTAAAGTAAAAGTTCAATATTACACCATTATACTACAGTCGGAACCAACTCGATGACACTTAACAACAGCAACACCAATACTAAAGTCAAGCAATAATGAGCTGATTGTAGGTTTCCTGCCAAGTCTTAGCCTCACACCATGGTGGTGGAGTGTCATGGAGTTGGTTCCAACACATAGCAAGCCTGTACAGGGT
>NW_006408537.1:23112572-23119249 GCF_000296735.1 Chrysochloris asiatica | reverse complement strand
ACAGCAGAATGAAACACTGCCCGATCCTGGGCCAACCTCACTACTGTTGCCATGCTTGAGCCCATTGATGCTGCCACTTTGCCAATCCAACTCACTGGGGGTCTTCCTCCTTTTCTCTGACCCTCCATCTTACCAAGCATGATATCCCTCTCCAGGGAGTGGTCCCTCCTGACAATATGTCTGAAGTATGAGAGACGAAGTTTGGCCATTCTGGTCTCCAAGGAGCACTCTGGCTACACTTCTTCAAAATTGGAAGTATAGGACTAGCTACTGTCTGTTTTATTCTGTCATATTCAAGAATGCAACAAAGGGCCTGGAAGCTGGAGTTAAATTAATGCTTCCAGTCCATCAAATAACATTTCAAAATCGGTACACTGAAGGTTATGTCAAAAGTACTTGAAATACACCTTTAAAAATTACCTCCTTCAGACTGAATTCCGACTCCCTTACAAGGAAACACAAATGGGATTTGAACCTAAAGCCTCAATAGTGTTCCATATCTGATTATGATGGTGATGTTGTTGTTATGTGCCGTGGAGTTGGTTCCAACCCATAGCGACCCTGTACAGGGTTTCTGAGGCTGTAAATCTTTATGGGAGCAGAAAGCCTCATCTTTTTCCCATGGAACAGTTGGTAGTTTCGAACTGCTGACCTTAAGTTTCACAGCTTGATTCACAACCACTATGCTATCAGAGCTCCTTTATGCTGGTGATAGTGATAACTAAAGTAAGCCAAGGGGTTTAGGCGAAGAAAATTCTACCTTTACCCAAGGATTGACAGTAAATCTCAGAATTGTCCTCAGAGTATATTCAAGTTGTACATTGTACAAGACAAAGAAGTGAAAAAATCTTTGTAAGAAAAGCCCATTTATGCTTTTTAAAAACAGTATCTTAATATATTTAATATAGCAACCTAAAGTTTTCAAAGTGCTTTATTTCTGTTAACTTGATTCTTGCAACAATTTTATAAAATAGAAGTGACTTCAAGTATGTTATGTGACTTGTAAGAAGCAGTTGTAGTGATAAAAATTCGAATACATCTTATTTTCTGTCACAACCAACTAGCTTTCCTTTGAGAAAAATGAAATTAAGGATAAGCACATTTATTCCTTAAAGAGTATCACATCATTCTCATTTTGGAAGGTCTTTGTACTTAGCATATACTTTTCAGAATTTACTTTGCAGGACAGAAAGGATAATTTTTTTTTTCAAGAGAAGAAAGACTGTGCAATTATAAAAATAATCTGTCATTAATTTAACTTGTTTATTTCATAAGCATTCATTGTGGGGCTATATTCTGGGTAAACCAAGTGACATTAAGACCTTGTCTTCAAGGTGCTACAGTCTACTGAGGGTGGGAAGACTGGAGACAATAAACAATCACTTTGTAATATGATTAAGATAGTACAAAGCACTGGGTGTCATGGAAGCACATGGAAAAGACTCTGAACTCAGGTGAAGGCAGAGATGCATTAAAAAATGGAGGCCAAGGGTAGTCCCTGAAGGAGATGATGTCTGAGCAGAATCCTGAGGATGAATCAAAGTTTAGCCAGGAGAAGTGAGGCCATTTTCTAGAAAGAGGGACTCTAATCTGGGAGTTTCTATATTTAGTGATTCTTTTCAGTTTTCATCAGTCTCTTTATACTACTCCTAACTTTTCAGACTAAAAATCCAAATACTCACAAAGCCCACTGAAAAATGCAAGTGTCCACAAACTGACCCTTGTTGTTGTTTTTAAGTGCCATTGAGTTGGTTCCAACTCATAGTTCCCCAGTGCAGAGTTTCCAATGAGTGGCTGGTGGGTTTGAACTGCTGGCCTTGCAGTTAGCAGTCCAGTGCTTATGTTTTCATTTTATGGTGTTTGATCTTAGACTTCTCACTGAATTGGCTGAAGTCTGAGGTTGCTGGCAACTATTGAAAATATAAAATGACTATTTGTCCTTAAATTCAAAATGGAAATTGCTTCTGTTACAGCACTCTTGGTGTGTCCTGAGAGAGTGACAGTCCAAACATCCGTACACTCTGACAGGAAGAAGAACTATACTGATAGGCTACCCTGCTCTCAACTGGGAGACAGCAAATATTTAGTGTTATTGTTAAGGAATTTCTAGATGAAAACCAATGTGTCAACAGCTTGAAAACAACAAGCAGCAGTGCATATTTCAAATTTTCTTCATGAAATTTTCTTTATTCTAACCTTGGCACTATATTAATTGAATTTTTTTTTCAGAGTCAACCTTTTCTTTAGAAAACAAATAAAAATCAAAACATCCTTTCTAATGGTATTATCAGATGACAAAAGATAGAAACCACACCATAAAAAGCAATCGAAAGTATTTGATGGGTCATTAATGTTAAAAGACTCATTTACATTTATACTTATGTGCAATTTTCCCCTGTCTATCCAATTTTTGTCTTTCCTTTTTTTAAATTGAACACACACACACAACAATTTCAAGAGGTCTTCATAAAGCTTGCTATTAAATTACTTGCGTGGTCTACAACTCAAACACTCCATCATTCAGGGATATTTAGTGGGCTTAGAGCGTTTTACATTTTTTTCTCAATGTAGTTCTGCAATACATTGTTAGTTTGATTTTAAAGCAATAAATTCCATATTTCCTATTCTGTTTTGTGCCTATGTTTTAGGATGATGTCATTTATTCTACTGCAAAGCTTGGTTTCTTGGCAGCATACCATAAAAATAAGTTATTTTATGACAGATTCTCGATTGTTTATTGTTAGCCTGATTGCTGAGGAGAGTTATTTGGTACAACTCTATCAGAAAACAAAGTCAGCCTTTCTTCCTTTTCATGAATGTACACCAGAGGTCTGGGTTAGTTTGAGGGAGAATAAAAGTTTATATAGCTTTACAAATATATGATTCAATCCATTTTTCTTCTTACCTAGACATTTTCCAAATAAACAATTGTGGAATCTGAGAAATCAGGCAGATAGAATGCTTTAAAAAGTGTACTTTAAATGTGTTGTTTTATGTTTATTTTTCTTAAATTCATACAAAATGTGGGAACAAATAGAGGTAACCAAATTACTCAGGAAGAATCTAGCTGTTCTTTTCTTTATTCCTTAAAAGTAAATCATACTAATCTTCAAATTTAAAAACAATAAATGAGTGGTTGTTGTTGTTGTTAAGTGCTGTTGAGTCGATTCTGACCCATAGACTTTGTGTAGGGTTTCCAAGGAGCAGCTGGTGAACTTGAACTACTGACCTTGCAGTTCAGATGACTTTGCAGTCTGACACATTAGCCCACAGCACCACACCAGGACTTCATAAATGAGTGGTAAAAGAATAAAAACAAGTTGTGACCAATATTATTTCTGATACTTGATAGGTAACGTAGGACAGTTAAGTTTTTAGTGATTTAAGGAGTGCATAATATCCATTATGCCTAATAACTTAGCTATTAAATTTGTTTATTAGATTGTTTGTGACAAGTATTTTTTTAAATAAATACCATGTCTTGGAAGTATTAAATTAATATAACAGAGATGGTAATGTTATGTATGTAAAGGTATGATTTGAATGGAACATTAAAAATGTTACCAGAACAAGTTTTTGAAGATACACCCTAGCCTGTTGTATTGTAAACCATATTAGCAACATCAACTGGATATTCCAATAGGTGGCAATGAAATGAGACCACACAAGAGAAACCGTGATTCAGAGACGGGGTCATACATACTAGAATAACAACTAAATGATGGCCAAACTTGCTTCCAATGGAAAACAGAAAACACTAAAAATAAGTATTGGTCCCAGTTGTACCCATACTGTTGCAATTAAAACCAAAACCAAACATAAAAAGGTGCTATTAGCTATTCTATTTTGATAAAATATATAGGATGGGAGGCCTGATGTGGTGCTCTAGGATGAGCACAGGATTGCTAGCTGTAAGGTCAAACCTACCAGCCACCTTCAGAAACCCTATACAGGGTCACTATGAGTCGGAGCCTATTCAACAACACTTAACAGCAACAACATATATGGGATAAGTTCATAAAGAAACCCTTTGATTATGTTGTTATGTAGACTGGATGGCTATAAAACAAGAAAGTAATGTGACATTTTTTCTATTTCTTCATGCCAATTTCTGTATGAATAGTTTCTTTAGTTAAAACATTGACTCATGGGCTTTCAGAGATAGAAAAATGTTGGGAGTGCATCTAGTCCAAACCTCTCATTTTACATGAAAAAAGTTGACAACTAGTCAAGAGAAGGTGCTTGTTCCAAATCTTAATCAAACTGTAAGATACATAGTTAATTTTTTTCTTTGCAATATCCATCTCTACATGCTCACTCATTAATATCAATTATTAAGCACCTACTCAGTTATAGTTATTATTTAAGGTGGTGGGGGAAAATGACAGAAATTAATGCCCTAATGGAGCTTGCATTCTGAGAAGAGACAGAGAGAAATGAGTAACTGCATGTATATTATAACAGTGCATGTATAAACGCTATGGGGAAAATGAAGCAGAGAATCAGAGTAGCTAAGGGAGAGGGCCTCATTGAGAAGAAAACCTCTTAGCAGAAATTAGAAGGAAATGAAGCAGTTAGCCATATGGATATTTAGGATGATGCAGGGGGTTCCTGGAAAACAGAATAGTGAGTAAAAAGGAACTGAGGTTTGAGTTGTCTACTGTGTTTGAGGACGGCATGGAGATCAGTGTGACTGGAACACATAGGCAACGAAGCTGGGGGTGAATATGATGGGGTAGAGGATGGGGCAACTATATAGCACTTTGGCCTTGTGAGATGGAAAGCTCTTAGAGAGCTTTGGATAGATAAGTACACGTTGTTACCCTTTGAAAGTGTCTCTTTGGCTACTGTTTGGACAATGGACTGTAGGGAGGGAAGAGCAGAAGGATTTAGAAGGGAGACTTGAAGAGATTACTGCACTAATTCAGGCAGAAATGATCTCGGTTTAGAATAGGGTGGTTGTGCAAAGTGGTCAGGTCCTGATATATATATATTTTAAATAATATTTTATTGTGTGCTTTAAAAAAAGCATTTTATTATGAATTGAGTGGAGTTTTACAGATCAGATTATCAGTTTTACATTCAACAAATCATACACTTTGTTTCATTTCAAGGATTACTATCCCTTCCATGTACCTACCATCAGTTAACAGTATTTATCTCTATTCCCTTTAACTCTCAACACTCCTCCCTGTGTCCTTATTGTGTTTTCAGTGGTAGGTTGCACAGAAAATAAGGTTCCTATTTGACAATTTTTATATCATTGTAGCATTGGTTACATTTTTTTCAACAATGTGTCAACATTCTCTTTAATTGCTATCCGGTTTCCAGTGCCTTGCCCCTTATCTTCTCATTTTTGGTTGAGTTCCCTGTCCCCTTATCTTCATATCTTTGGTTTAGAGTAATTGTTGACCTTTTGGTCTCATATAGCCTATTTTTAAATGGAGCATGGTACTTACAAGTAATACACTTTATTTAAGTTCTTATATATTTTGAAGGGATATAAAAGAAGATTTGTGATGTAAGAGAGGAGAATGGCCCCCGTCAGGAAAACACCAGTATTTTTGGCCTCAGTCATCAAAAGTATAAAATTACCATTTACTAAGATTGTGGAAAGATCAGGAGTTGGTTTTGGTATGTAAATTTGAGATGCATGTTAGATATACAAGTGAAGATACTGTGCAGACAGATGTATGCTTCTGAAGTTCAAGAGAAAGGTCTAGGCTGGGAATAAAAATCTGGGAGTTGTGAGCATATATATGATATTGAAAGCTGTGAAACTGGATGGAATCTCCAAGAGATGAGTTAGTAGTCACATGGCTGAGCCATGAAACAACCAACATTTAGAGGTTAGGAAGATTCAGCAGAAGAGACTAAGAAGGGGCATTCTGTAGGAGAGAACCAGACATTTTCCCTGAAAGTCAAGAGAAAAAAGTGTTTCAAGAAGGATGGCATGATCAGCTGGCTCACATGCTGATCACTGAAAATGAACTGGACTGAGAATGAACCATTGGATTTAGAAACCAGTGAAGACAGTCTTGAGAAAAGCAAAACCATCAGTGGTGGTGGCGAAAGCATGACTGGGAATAGTACATGAGGGAAAGGTAGAGAAAGCAATTTGAGACAATGAATATAGACAATGCTTTGGAGTATTATATAAAGGGGAGCAATAATAGAGTGGCACCTGAAGAGGAATATGGATGAGGGGAGAACTTAAAAAAAAAATTTAGTTGGCATAAATTTTATCATTTTTGCTATTTCCTTTGCCTCATCCTAATTAGAGTATAACACTTCCTGAAAATCTGAGATCTATGATTTCTTTGAAATGCTTTTCAAAGTTAGATTTCCTTTCCCCATCTCTATCCCTGTTGCAAACAACAACCACAGCAAAACTGTGTGTGAAGCTTGTCATTTACTCAAAAAAATCAAAAGTCCTTATATTAGAATTTAAGGCAGAAAAAAATAATTCAGCTTGTATTCTTTGCCCCAGTTAATCTAGTTATAAGTTTGACTTCCACTGTAACTTTTATTGTTGTTACCACCTCTCTTCAAAACTCTAACTTCTACCGTCCACATCTCTGCTTCTGTTCTTCAGGGCCCCACTCACATGTTGCATACTATATGATCCCTTTATTGATGATCTTAGCCAGAAATGTATTTCTTATATATAGACTGCT
>NW_006408537.1:23103684-23110867 GCF_000296735.1 Chrysochloris asiatica | reverse complement strand
GATCTGTGTTGGAAGAAGTGCAGCCAGAGTGCTCCTTGGAGGTCAGGATGGCCAAACTTCATCTCTCATACTTTGGACATATTGTTAGGAGGGACCAGTCACTGGAGAAGGATATCATGTTTGGTAAGGTAGAGGGTCAGAGAAAAAGAGGAAGACTCCCAGCGAGATGGATTGGCAGAGTGGTAGCATCAATGGGCTCAAGCGTGACAACAATTGTGAGGTTGGCCCAGGATCGGGCAGTGTTTTGTTTTGCTGTGCATAGGGTTGCTACGAGTGGGTACTGACTCGATGGTACCTAAAAACCACAACATAGTATTTACAGTCAAAAGCATTTTTTAGCTTATTGCCTTACATACTAGATATCTTCATATCTTCCACAGCGTCTAGATCAAAGCACATGAATGTGTTATATAGGAATATGTTGAATGAATAAAAAAATACATGACTATATTCCAGGTCTGGGAAAACTCCAAGTCTGCTTCTCTTCTCTTACACTGTGCTGTCTTAACCTTGTTTGATCTGGATGAATGGTGCCTACTGAGATTTAACTACATTTCTAAAACTGTGTCTTGAGCTGCATGGCCTAGTGTACAAAAAGTTGGGGAAATATAAAAATTTCAAGACAATTTGGGAGTCTTCTAAATTGTAACAAAGATTATTTAATTGGAAAATGTCCCTTATGATGGTAGAAACCAACATTTTATCATAAACTGAAAAGAAGAAAGAGGCTTGAGAATTGAAGTATTTAAATTTTTGTTGTCTCCGGGTAGACAAAAGTTTAATGAAATATTTCATTTCTGTTAAAAAAAATCTTTGAAGAGAGGCATTTTATACTTATAAAATGTATCCACAATTTAGCTTGCAAAAACCAACGTTTGTGCCATTAATATTGAAACTATCTCTATCATTCATCATTAAAATTCTCATAGTGACCCTATACAACAGATGGAATTGTAGCTTGTAGTTGTAGTTAGGTGCCTTCAAGGTGATTCGGACTCATAGCAACCCTGTGTAGGGTTTCCGAGGCTTTTAAATCTCTGTGGGAGCAGAAATCCTCACCCTTTTCCCATGGAGTGGCTGTCGAGCTCCAGCTGTGAAATTCGTAGCTCAAATCCAGTGTTTATTGTATGGAGCTGCTGTGCTCCCAATCATACCTTGCTGTTAAGTGCTGTCCAGTCAGTTCCGACTCATAGAGAACCTGTATAGATTTTTCCAGGAGAGGCTGGTGGGTTTGAACTGTTGACCTTGAGGTCAAAGAAACCTTGCAGTCCAGTGCTTATCCTACAGTGCCACACCAGGACTTCTTGGCATCCTATTAAAAAAAAAAGTTAGATAATTGACATGGAGAGATGGAGCAGCTGGGGACTCTAGACCCAGAGAGGGAGAGGGGCTGTGTGCTGATGACCAGGGGGGCAGGCTTGCAGGGTTGATGATACATAGAGGGGACTGTCACCATGGCAATGTAATGATATAGGATGAATGTAAAGCTAATGTTCTCCCACATAACCTATCACATAATTCACAATAAAACATTAAAAAAAACATTAGATAATTCCAAACCTGGGCAGATGCAAGGGACCTTACAGTCATACAACTCAGTTTTTCTTGTGACTATAGAACAAAGAGCATTTCTTGAGAAAGGTAGATTTTACTATGGCATTTTATGTTCCATTCATTAGATTGAAAAAAACACCCACTGACCTTTTTATTTCTTTATTCATATTTTCCCCAAGTCTTATGGATTTTAAACTCATTGTGGGCAGGGAGATAGCTTTGGTTCCCTTAGAATGCTTCCTTAGTGCTTGGCTTATATTGAGCCCAAACAATGTTGACTAAAGGACTAAATTATAATATTCATCACTTATATTTTGTCTGGGTATTTAAAGGGAAGGATGATTCCAGGTTTGAAAATGAGGAACGTGTGGAAATCAGTATTTTACATGTATAATGAAAGTGACTTTTACCAAGGCATTCTGCCAATCCCCTTAAAAATAATTAACATGCAAATTGGAATTCATATTGCATGCCAAAAAGCAATTGTTGTATAGCTGATTATTTGTGCACATAGCTGCTGTTTATACTAATGCACAGATGTGTTCAGAAACCCCTGATCTATGTGGTGCTCTGAAAAACCAGCCTGTATTCACAGATGAATTGCATTTCATTGCCCCATTATCCTGTGCCACAATTACCTCTTGCATATTTAAACAGGTGTACCATTTTATACAGAGAGAATTACATTTTGGGGAAAACAGCTAAATGTTTTCATTTGCAATAGTAACTTTAGAGAGCTATCTAAATAAAGGATATGGATGTCCTGATCAGTCTTGCAACTTAAGTTTCTCAAAGTGATTAAGGAGCAAATAATTTTTCAGAATCTAAATATCATACACACATATAATATACATTTAATTTGCATTACCTATTTGTAAATGACTTAATGGATAAAATTTTGTGAGTGGTTTCTTTCCTTTGGAGGGTTAGAGAGATGAGAGATATCTTATTCCGGCAAAACTCTTACCTGGACATTGAGGAGAAAGAAATTACCAACTTTCTTAGCTATGTGGTACTTTATAGTGCCAATGAATAGGTAACGGCATACAGAAACAGCTGTCAATTTTTGGAGCGACACTAGTAGTTTTGCTTCTGGATATATTTCTTTAACCAGCATGCAC
The DNA here is from genome assembly GCF_000296735.1 of Chrysochloris asiatica. Classification (NCBI taxonomy): domain Eukaryota; kingdom Metazoa; phylum Chordata; class Mammalia; order Afrosoricida; family Chrysochloridae; genus Chrysochloris; species Chrysochloris asiatica. The sequence goes on along the minus strand of NW_006408537.1, from coordinate 23,108,192 downwards.
ATGCGGAAAGGTCTGACTTCTTATGAAAGTTTCTCAGTTTAGTTCAGAAGTTTTCTAGCAGATGTTGGAAACAAGCATGCACAGTTTTAATTCCAGGAAGGCCTCTTCTTTTATATTCATCTTTAAAATAAACATTCCCATTACCAAATGAATTGGTAACTTGCTTAAAAAGTCATGATTCATTCTGGACACAGCATGCCCTCTTTAGGGAGGTGGAGTGGGATGGTAGAGAAAGCCTTTGATTGAGAGTCTGGCACATTTGTAATGCCAGATCTGACGCTTACGAAGTGTGTCATCTCTGGCAAATTGTTTAACTTTGATGCCCCAGTTTACCCATCTGTGAACTGCCTCAAATAGTTATTTGAGGGCGTGCCAGGTAATTAATAGTTGTTAAGGAAAAGTTTCTTCTGTTCTTTCTTTCATCTTCCTTTAAAAAATTTCCCCCAATGGTTAAAAGAAAACCAAAGTAAAATCTCTCTCAAACCAACAAAACTACTTTGATAGAAATTAAGTGTTTGATTAAATTGATTTTCTAAACGGGAAGATATTATGTGATTTGGAAAATAGTTCTTTTGGAGAATGACAGTATACTACTGTGAAATAATCAATAGTATGGGTTACACAGATCAGCATGATTCTTCTACAGTATGTAGATAACACTTTATTTTAAATATAAGTCTTGATTTAGCTCATTTTCTTTTTATCCTGTGTAAGCCATTTTCTCCTCAGATGTTTGCGTCTTTTAGAGCAAGTACCCAGTAGGGTTGAGACCAGCAAGAATGATGGAGCAAAGGGAAAGCTCTGGGACATTCAGATTCATATGGGAAGGGGCTTCACTGGAAGAATGTGAAGGTACATTCACTCCTCATTATTAACATGGTTCTGTCCTTTCCAAAGACCAGGTTATTTTGCAAACACTAGCATTATGAGAAATGGAGGATGACTACCTCATTACATAACTGTCAAATTACATCATTATATACTTGCAGTTTCATAACTGTCAAACAACTGAGAATCAGGGCCCAGTCAAGTCGACACAAAATTTTAACCATCACAGCAAGCATTACAGCATTACAAACCTTGTATCTTGACATTTGTTATTGTCAGACATATGTTGTTAAAGTGCAAAATGGTCAGATAGATTTTTTTTTACTACTGTCTTAAATGTCAAAATGTTGTATAATGATATATTCAGTGAGGAGTGTTGTTAAATGCCATCAAGTTGGTTCCAAATCATAGTGACCCTGCAAAGGGTTTCCAAGGAGTGGCTGGTGGGTTTGAACTGCCAACCTTGTAGTTAGCAGTCTAATGTTTATTCAACAGCACCACATCAGGACTCCAAGTGAGGAGTAGGTGTATTATTGTTACCCCTTTATAAAATGAACACTTACTTTTTTTCTGAGATCCTCTTCCTTTATGGACAGAGAGGAAAAACTTACTCCTTCATCCACTCCGGGTTTGGTCTTCCATCCAGTAATTTCAAGTCTGTATGTCTCCGTAATGATGAAAAGTCCCCACAAAGGATCAAACTTCATTGTAGGTTAAGCATAACAAGAATCCATTTGGCAGATGGTTTGGAGTAGGAATTACTGCTGGATGAAATAAAAAAGGCAGTGTGTAAATTTGGAACTTAGATACTTAGACATATGCAAAATTCCAGGAGAATCAACTGATCAAGAACAATAGATCTTATTTAAAATGCCTAGCAAGAAATCTGCTCAATATATAGAGAGAGCTAGCATGATGGCAGTCTTCCAGTGGGATCTGCCAAAATATTTTCTTTTTCCAACCTTCATTACCTGAAATTCTTTTCAGATTCAGACCTGGCAACTCTTTCCTTGCTATTTTTTCTTTTCCTTCTTAATCTTTGTTTAAAGGAGAAAGAAGGAACCACTAGAATACATTTAGAATTCAAGGGTCTAGAAATTTTAAGTCTCTTCGTAAAGCAAACAAGATTATAAAAAAAAAAAAGTAGGTATTTTATTTCTTTCTCCTTTTGTTTTCCTATTCTTTCCTTTCTTGTTTTTTTCCTTCTTTAACTCTTCTGAGTCTTAAATATCCCTCATATTCTCTCCGCCTCCTGTCCTTCCATTTTCTACATTTTAAGTTACAACCACTTCATGGAAAATGTCTTCTCTAGCATGCAAATTTCTTTAGGGCTGTGTTTTCTTTCCTCTTCCTGTTCTCTTATGCTGTCTCTGTCTCCAATCTTCTCCCATGTAAACTATTAGAGCATATATTCCCTGCATATATTCAAAACAACTGGGTTTAACCCAGACTCTGAACGTTCTTGTCTTGTAATTTAGGCAGTTCCTTGTTCTCTGTAAGTCTCACTTTTAATAGAATCCATTTCCAGAGGCTATCCTGAGGACCAGAAAAAGAAAAAAAAAAATCAGTGTCAGTGGTCTTTCATGGCATGCTTCAGTAAGGCAGATCTCAAGATCTCCAATGCTCAGAGAAACATGGATCAGGCTTTCAGTGGGTTTCCATTAGAAAATTACTATTTAAAGAATAGAGTCCTAATGTGGCACCATAAGATAAGCACTGGACTTCAATGTCGGTGGTTCAAACTCACCAGCTCCATGAAACCCCATAGAGAGTCGCTATGCGTTGGAACTGACTCATACACAACACAGAACACACAACAGCAACATTAAAAGAAAAGCAAGAGCTCTGGTTCTTTGAGCTCAACCAATTCAAGTTGGTTTGTAGTCGCTTAAGGATTGGGCTACACTTACAAACCCATCTCTCTCTGAGATGACCTGCTTCTCTTCCAAATGAACCTGAATTGACTGTCTGCTATCTTTCTCCAGTTTGAACTTCAGTGGATGCTGATTCATTGTGACCCCCTGCGACCAAGGAGAGAAACTTGCCATGAGCTTCCAGTCAGGACAACAGTGAGTCCCTTGCCTACCTGCAAAGGCTACTTCTGCCCAGCTTTACCTCTTTCCATCTACTCACTTTCCTTCCCTCAAGAGTCCGGGATTTTGCTGTACCAAACAGACAAGTTTTAAAGCTGCACAGATCCCATCCGCAGGCTGGCGAGTAAAAAACCAGTTAGAGAGTTTGGTTCTCCCTTTGGTGGTTTACGATTGTGAGATGCTGCAGTGGGGTGGGGGGTGGTGGTGGGGCAAGAGCAGGGTGGGGTGGGGTGGGGGTGAGGTAGGGGAGTGAAGAGCACACTCACTGGGACTTGGCCGCAAGACCGCAGGGAAAGGGTTAAGAGGGACTGTTGTTATTCTATCCGTCCTCTCCGTCCCGCAAGCTTTCCTCCAATCCCCAGGACCCTCTCAGGGACCATTCATAACAGGAGAAACCTTACGCCTCTCTGGCCAGGGCACCTTTGCAACGTCTGCTCTCTGGGGGGCGATTTTTGCCGGGGGCAAAGTGCCACTTTATGCGTGTGGCTGGTCTGAACGCCTAGTGGGGCGGCAGATCTAGGCCGGGGGGATTAGCAGAGGGCGGCGGGCATGGCCTGGACATCGCGGGACCGCGGTGTCCTCGGGCTGCGACTGCTACTTCCCGTGCTCTGCCTGTGCACGGCGCAAGTAAGTTGGGCACGAGTTCCGGGCTTGTGTACAATTTCTCACTTTCTCCTCTTGTTTCCTTTTCCAGCCCAGCGAGACCACCGATCAGGTAAGCAGGGGAGTGATGTATTTGCATTTTTGTGAGCACGCAAGGGAAGGTGGAGGCACAACCGTAGCTGTGGAAAGGTGCAACATCCCCACGGCATGGGCCTCGTGCTTCCACTCGCCACGCGCTCGGGTGGCGCCTGCAATTCGAACCTGGGTCTAAGATGAACCCTCATTCTAGGGTAGAGCGCCTCCGTCACCAAAGAGGTCCTAACACTGCTGCCTGGGGACAATCAGTGACTTGGAACAGGGGATATGTTTTTTTTTTTATTTATTTTTTAATACGCATTGCTTATTACCTCTTTTTCCCCCTCCGGGCCGTAATCAAGAAAGACCAGGCCTTGCTGGAGAAGGCGGGAATTGAGGCGAGTGCACTGAAGCAGGGATCCCTCTCTGGTTCTTCCAGTCTGCGGTGGTGGCACTAAACCATGCACCCGGCTAGCCGCCCGGGGAACACCAAGATAGGAAGGCGAGGGCAGGTCCTGGCGCCCATCAAAATTTCAACAACTTCTCTGAGGCTTCAGAGCCTCCTCCCTCTAGCGCCAGAGAGGACCTTGCAAGGGGGTTGGTGAGCACAGCCAAGGTCTGAGGTTTCACTTACAAAGACTCCATTGTAACCTGTCTGGTCGTCGGAGTATAGAAAAACGAAGAAGTTTTCCTTGACGAAAGGGGTTTTTCTTTTTTTTTTAAATTCAGAATAGTGAAGAAGAAGAAGAAGAAAAAACAAACCACAAAAAAACCAAACTCCACATTCCCTAAGCAACTAGTTTGTAGTATTTTAGCATTGCCTCTAGCACAAAGTTTAGCTGTTCACAATCAATGAAAGGCGATAAAAGGAGTCACATTATAGGGTCAGTGTGAAATTTGGTGTCCGGG
>NW_006408537.1:23090780-23103584 GCF_000296735.1 Chrysochloris asiatica | reverse complement strand
TTTGGTGTCCGGGGGGGGTTTTTTTTTTTTTTTTTTTGAAGCAAGGTGCAAAGACTCAAAGTGTCACTGCAGGTAAATCTGAAATGAGGCCAGGCTCTGGTTTTCACAGTTATCCCGATCTGCCCTTTCAAAACCTTTTACTACAGGACTATTCCCTTAGATTCTACTGGACAGAAAGATTTACAAAACGACACTGTAACCGATCTGGTGCTGAGCCCTCTCTATTCTTGGCTCTTCCATTTTGGCTCAAATTAATGAAGACTTCTGGTGTGGCACTGAAAGTTAATGCACCAGACTGAAAAGCCCTTTGAACTGCAAGATCGGTGGCTCAAGCTCACCAGCTGCTCCTTGGATACTCTGTACAGGTCAACCCTATACAGGTCGCTAAGATTTAAGGCACTTAACAACAATTAATGAAGAAATCAAGCTCCATTTTAATTTTGAATCCCTTTTCACCAGCACCCTTTGGAAGTGATGTCTTGCGACTCCCTCCCCCAGCTCGAATCCCCAGGGTTTAGTCTCCTTCAGAATATCGAGGAGCTAAAATGATCCTTCTTGAGATGAGTTTAGAATCCGTGTTTCAAAAACGGAGCCTATCTACACAGGGAGGAAACGATACAATGTGGAGGTGGGATCTCAGGACAACCAGGTGCCGTTTTACCAACTTGCTCCATTAACCCGTGTTTGCTGTTCTTGCTAGAGAGGACCCCCGGGCGTGCAGGGTCCCCCAGGCCCACCAGGGCCCCCTGGAGTTCCGGGCATCGATGGCATTGATGTGAGTTTCTATCTCCAGGTCCTCCCCTTTCCCACGCCTTTGTCCAGCGGCTCAGCTAGTTTTTTCAGCGAGTTGCTTTGTAGTGGGTTACTTTGTGTTGCTAACCGCACAGTCAGCAGTTCGAATCTCCTAGCTGCTCCTAGAAGAAAGATGAGGCTTTCTGCTCCAGTAAAGATTTACAGCCTCGGAAACCCTATTAGGGTCACTATGAGTAGAAACCACTCTACAGCACACACCAGTTACTCTCAGAGAGCGTGATGAGGCATTTTGCTCTTGGCAAAGATTGAAAAAGTCTCGGAATCACTATGAGTCTAAACCAACTTTAGGGAACTTAACAAGATGCCCCCAGAAAAGGCAGGATTGGACTTGTGTGAACCCAGTTAGATTCTAGCTGCAAGGAAATTTGTGGGGAAGGGAAATAGACATGATCTGATTGGTCTAAAACGCCCCTCATCTGCCGCACCTGAAGAGTTCTCAAATGGCAGGACATGGGGAGAAAGGGAGGGAAAGGGAGAAATCTGGGGTGGTGGTGGTGGAGGAGTGTCCCAAGCATCTCCCACTCAATGACTGCTCTTGCCTTTTCTCCTTTTGCTCCAGGGTGATCGAGGTCCAAAGGGTCCTCCCGGTCCCCCGGTAAGTTGATTGTCGCTTTTGCACACCACTTCCTTCTTTCCTTGTGCCTCGCAACTCATGAGTCAGAAGGATTTCGTTTCTGACCATTTTTCTCTCTGTGTCTCTGCTTCTTCTGTCAGGGTTTGACTGGAGAACCAGGAAAGCCGGGAGCTCCGGGCAAGCCTGGTACGCCGGGTGCCGACGTGAGTACGCTTGTGTGCTAGAGACTGTGTGTGAGGGCTGGCAGGAAGATGGTCGCTGTAGATACCTCTCTCTTGAATGGTGGCACTTGTCCTTGTCCCATTGGCAGGGAGCTTTTGCAAAGGGGCCTTTGATTGTGGTGACAAGCAGCAATAGCATTTCCTCTTCTCAGAAACCATGGTGGACACCAAGTTCCTGTCCTCCAGAGTTGAAGCTCCCAGTTCATATTGGTTATTCTCATTGTAGGTGCTAGGGGTACGGGGGTGAAGGGAATGTTGAGTGTCCGGTCCTTCTGACTTTCTCTGGGACTGAGACTTGGAGCAGGTAGTCTTTGTTCTTGAGTGTTCACTGATACCACTGAATTCTTGTAGAAAAGAATCTGCATGCACATAAAGGGGCAGAGTTCTATCAAATCCCAAGGAAGGTGAAGAAAAGTATGTTTAGGGAGAAGTAAGTTAGGGTGCATAGAAATGGGACAGGAATAGGGAAATGGGCAGAACACATCAAGAAATTCAGACACTAGTTTTCCTGCCTTTCACCTATTTTCCTGGCTGGCATCATTGATAAAAATAAAATGACTAGGGCTGCTTAAGATTCAGAACCAGCAATTTCTCCTTAATTTACCCTTCACATACAGATACCCCCAACCCCAATCCAAGGGAAGCTCAAATGCTAAATTATATGGTAGACCTAACACCAAGCAATATTTTTGCAGAGTAAAATGACTTCAGGGCTTTAAACTTCTCCATTCTACATATATTTCAAGAATACTTATCGAGGTACCGCTGTAAACCAGTCTTTGACTTTGTTAGTGAGATACAAAGTGAAGTAAGATATGGAATCTGTTTATCATAAATTACAGTAGGCAGCCCTTAAGTTATCCTCCAAGTTACCACTTCATGCAATTTCAAAAACTGAAGACTTTTCTAAATGGGAAAAATTACCTGAAAAATTGTGATTTTATTTCCAGGTATTTCAGTCTTTAGTTTAAGACAGATCCTTTATTTTGAGAAGGAGTAAAAAGATGGGTTTTTAGTTCATAATTTCTCTAAGGAGTGCCATAATCAGGGGATTTGTCTGTGCTATGCAGTGCTTTATGAACCACTGACCTGATCTTGTGGTTAGCAGTCCAGAGCATATCCTACTTTCTATATAAATGAGTAAGCTTTATAGGTTACAGAATTTTGATGATGAAAGGCCTTCAGGGAGAAGCTGATAGGCATTTGAGTTAGTGTTCAGGGAACTGAGGAAGAAAGAAAAAAAGGAGTGGGTGGGGAAGGAGAGAAGAAAGTAGGGAATCTACATATATGCAAGTATTTTGGGCATTTCCTAGAATTAAGTGAAAAATTAATTATACTAATTTACATCCCCCCCAAGCACTTTCATAAACATTATTTTATGATAATCTGGAAAGTAGGTTGGGATAATATGATTTTCCAAAGATGAGGAAACCAAATAATTATGAGGACAGGTGATTTCCTCAGTGCCCAAAGTTATTTAGTGGCTAGCGTAGTGGTTAGGAATAGAGGTGCTAATCTCAAAGCTACCAACTGTTCCACGGGAGAGAGATGAGGCTACCTGCTCTCCCGTAAAGATTTACAGCCTCAGAAACCCTATACAGTGTGGTCAGTGTGAGTAGGAACCGACTCCGTGTCACATAACCACCACCACCACCAAGGTATTGAAAGATTTCTTGATATGTAGACTCACATTCTTTCCAGCTAATTCTACAACATGTGGGTACAAATGAAGTTAATTAAATGAATGATTGAAGAGAACAGGGAGAAAAAATTCTTAGTGTCTGTGTTACCAATTAAGAAGAATGATATGAATAATTCAGTACATAATAAAAATATTATAACTGATATTTTATCATAATTTGTAAATATTAGTATGTCTCACATTCTCCGGAGTTTGAATTGAAGCCATGTGAGATTTTATAAGGTTCTGGAGCTGCAAATTTTCTTCCTCCACACTTAAATTCATTTGACATTTTAAAATTTTACTCTAAATTGAGAATGAACATCTTTGAGTATAATGAAACATAGAACTAGATTGGAGTTTGCTATTTGTCTCTGGCCATAGTGGAGACCTGGTGTGGTGCTGTAGGATAAGCACTGGACCACAAAGTCAGTTTGAATCTCAAGGTCAGTGGTTCAAACTCACCAACTGCTCCTTGGAAACTGTGTCAGAACTGACTTAACAGCACTTCACAACAGCCAAGTGGAGCTAAGCAATTAGGAAAGTTTCAATACTCTTTTCTTTATAGGTGAATCTGAATGTAGGATCTTAAACCTCCACTACAGAACTGGGTTTTCTGGTCATGTTAAAATGGTTTATCAGCTGATGCTTGGGAGAATCTGAAAGGAACATTGTTATTTTGAATTGGAACCCACTCAATGAGTCAGCACTTAACAATAACAATATACATTTGTTGGGGAAAGTTAATTGATTTAATATGTACAAATGGTTGCTCCTTAGAAACCCTGTATAAGGTCGCTATGGGTGAGATCTGACTCAATGGCACTTAACAACAACAACAACAATGGTGGTCAAGGTAGTAGTTTCTCTATGAATTGCATAAAAGCATTCTATTGATATTGATGCAGACCATCAGAGATTAAATTTGGATATTGGTTGTCAATTTTTTTTTATAGAGCTTGCATGTTTTCAAGGGATCTTTCTCTGACGTAATATCTTTAAATGTTTAAACATTTTTGATTGGTGTGCACATGGATATATGTACAAACACACATATTTATCTTTAGCAAGGATTACTTGTAGATTACATTGTAAGTGCCAGCATCTAGAGCTGTCAGAAAATGAAGCAAAAAATATCTCCTTTATCAAATATAGAAAATCAGGTAAGAATGTAATGAATCATGCTTTAATATATGTATTTTTATTTTGTAAGGCAATAAAATAAAACCCTATATAGGGTAGCTCTATGCAGAATTGATTTTATGGCAGTGGATGTGGGTGGTTCTTTTATTTACTTATTTTTTAAAATATATAATATGTATGATAGTTATGTTGTTATTGGTGGGTTTGAACTGCCAACCTTGTGGTTCACAGTCCAGTGCTGATCCTATGGCTCCACACTAGGAGTCCATGATAGTTATATTGTTGTTGTTGTTGTTAAGTACCATCAAGTCAGTGTTGACTCATAGCGACCCTGTATAGGGTTTTCAAGGAGTGGCTGGTGGGTTTGAACCACTGATATTATGGCTCAAACTGACCTTGTGACCCAGTGCTTATCCTACAATGCCACACTAGGACTTAATGATAGTTATAGATATGTTGTATTATAGGCTTAGATTTTACACACAGTAATAGTACATATGAATATCCGTATTTGACTAGCTACTTCTACTTAGGAAGATAATGAAGAAAGATGCTCTGTAAAATTTCAATTTTAAAAAGTTACTGTTCATTAATAAGCAATTATCATTGCTAGAAGATAGCTAAAGAGCATTAAGTGTATCTAGCTCTTAGACAATAATGAGATCATTTGTGTTTAATTCCTATTGAGGAAACATTTCATTAAATCTCAAGACATTATTGTCCTGTAGTTAAAAAGACACATAGTATTTTTATTTTACAAATAAAGGAATCTGAGTAAATGGCAGATCCAAGACCATTGGCCCCCATGACACTTAGCTATTAGATTATTGTAATTGTCATATTGCATTTTTTTTTTTTTTAAAGCAGGAACAACTATAAACCCTCAAACCACTGGATAGTACAAATGGTAATGGGCTTAGCTGCTGAATGGTTGGAGGTTGAAATCTTTCCAAAGGTACTTCAGAAGACAGACCTGGCAGTCTATGTATGGAATATCAGTCATTGAAAACCCTATTAGTGTACTTCTACTAGCATAGTGCTTACGAGTTGGCCTGCTAACCTCAAGCGTATCAGTTTGAAACTACTAGAGGTTCAGCTGGAGAAAGATGAGGCTTTCTGCTCCTGTAAAGATTTACAGCTTCAGAAACCCTATACAGGGTTGCTATGGGTCAGAATGGATTCGACCTCACTTAACAACAACAACTCTGAAACACATGGGGCTGCTATGAGTTGGAATATATATATATGTTGTCGTTAAAGTGCCGTCAAGTCTGTTGAGACCCATAGCGGCCCTGCATAGGGTTTCCGAGGAGCGGCTGACTTTGCAGTCCAGTACATTAACCCACAGCATCACACCAGGACTCCATATATATATGTTCTAGGAAAACAGCTAATATGAAAAAAGCCCACTGTTCAGAATGCACACAGAAAAATGCACACCGTGGCAATTGCTAACCCTAACTATAACCCTAACCCCAATTAGTATACAGACTTTTTCTTTGTGGAATTTTTTTTTCATGCGTACTTTTTTTCTGGTTAATGTATATATTGTTGTTGGTAAGTGACGTCGAGTTGGTTCTGATACATAGCGACCTGGTTTCTGAAGTGTGGCTGGTGGGTTTGAACTGCTGAACTTTTGGCATAAGTTCACCTTGCAGACCAGTGTTCATCCTACAGTGCCACACCAGGACTCTTCTCTCTCTATATATGTATTTATGCAAACTGTGTGATTATAAGTATATATTATCATACAGTTTGTAAGAAATTAGAAGCATGATAGGAATATAGAAATGTAGATAATGAATAACAGGAATAACTCTTTTAGCAGTTTGCCTAAGCATGCTACATAGTTCTAATATCATTTATCTTGTTTTGTTAGGGATTAACAGGACCTGATGGATCCCCTGGCTCCATTGGACCAAGGGGACAGAAAGTAAGCCACTTGATGTTCACTGCTGAAATGTAATTTTATTAAAGCATTTGCATATCAGCTAATTATTATATGGTAAAACAGCTGAAATATACTTTTACAGCTAAAATCATGTTTTAAAACACAAAGATGGAGTGTTTTTAAGGGTTCAGTATTGATGCAGTTTACCTAATTGTATGTTTATGCTACGAAAAGCTAAATATAATGAGAGTATTTTTTATTTCTAGGGAGAACCTGGTGTGCCGGGATCTCGTGGGTTTCCAGTACGTAAATTTAAAGCAATTGAAAATCTCCTATTTTTGGTAAAATTCTGTCTTTGTAAAATTTTAAAATGCAGTTTTTACATAATAAACATGACAAAGGAATTCATGATTTATTTGATATGGTAAGTTTCCCCACTGTGCTTCTATTAGTAGAAAAATTTTGGAGAAACTTGACTATATACTATAAAATACATGTATATTAGTAAATGGTATTTCCCAATGGACAATTTGACCCGCCCCATTAAGAGAAAGCATTTTTTTTTTTTTAACAGCAACAGTAAATCTAAGTATTCAATGTTTAGGTAATCTCATTCCACTGCTTTTTTTGCTAGTAGTTTGATCTGTAATGAAATATCAACCAACGTGGTATTTTCACCACCTGATTCCCTGGCCAGTTTTTCCCCACAGAGCACAATGCAGCAGATTAGTTTGTGTTTTTAAGTGTAAAAGAGCAGGGTCCTCAGGCTGCCTTTTCTTTCTATTTTGGTCTTCATCTCCTTTTTTGTACTTACCATTAATCTCTATTTTTCCTACCCCCCTCCATTTGCACTGTTTTCTTAGCCATATTTCAACATCTGTCAACTTTTCCATCATAAGCTTATTTTCAGAAGTGTATAGCTTACTGGCCTTTCTCCCATATTTCTCAATTGAAATTACAACATCTTACAGAGATGCTTTTTCTTATTATTTAGTAATAGTTTCAAACATTTAGGTGTCTGATAATAAAATTACTTATTGATTGCTTCAGTATTTTCAAGCATGACACCTATTTCCCAAATTGATTTCTATATTAAAATGTTGAAATATGAGTAATTTTTCAAAGGATGCTTTGAAGCATCTCCACTTATGGTTAAAATATACTGTTCATGAGAATTTCTTTCTTGTTTTGGCTACTTAAATAATTAGAAAAATATAGTAATATAATCATCAGGGGGTTTGCACTGGATGCTTCATATATGGGTATTTTAGAGAAATAAGTCTGGCGTAAAAAACTAGCATGAATATGGTATCAGACATTTTATTTACAAATAAAAGCTATCTTAAGCCAGTGTAGGAAAGAAAAGAGTAATAAGATAAAATAAAGGGAAAATATGGACTGTGGAAAGCAAAGATAGTTCTAGGTGACTAATGTCTAGCTGATGTCTAGTAGTATTAAGTTCCATAAGCACTTAGTTAGCATTTATTATACAGTAAACCCTCTGTTAGAAATTAGGGTTATGAAGATGACTAAAATATTTTAAGTTTTGATCCTGTGCAGTTTGGGGAGCACAGTGGCTTTGTAGAATAACTTGTTGTTGTTGGTTGTTAAGTGTCCTTGAGTTGGTTCCGACTCATAGTGACCCTGTATAGAGTTTCCAAGGAGCAGCTGTTGAGTTTGAACTGCCGACCTTGTGGTTCAGTGCTTATCCTATAGAGCTACACCAGGACTTCATTGTAAGATAAGTAACCACGAGATTGGTGGCTCAAGACCACCAGAAGCTTTGTGGGAAAATTATGAAGCTTTCTGCTCTTGAGAAGATTCACAGCTTCAGAAACCCAATACAGGGTTACTATGAGTCATTATTGACTTGTCAGTACTTAACAACAACAACCACAAAACACACACATATATAGGCTGCAAAAAGTTTGTAGAAAAATTCCATTATCTTTTAATTCATTTTTCCATGACAATTTTGAAACTCTCTTATATGTAGAGGTTAGTATTTATAATATGTAATTGCTAAATATAGGATAGTTATATCAGTTCACTAAATGGAGGACAAGACCACAATACTGGGAATTATGGTCTAGCCAAAGTGACACATACCTTGGTAGGATTACTAATCATCACAGTAGTTTTCTTAAAAAATACAAAAAAGAAAAACAACCGAATCAGCCTTGATGAGACAACTGTGAAGCGCCTCTTTGTGAGTGATGGTAAGTTCTCTGGAGGCCAAGCATGGATGACTGGTAAGCTTAGACATCAAAGGAATGTTAGAGGAACTGAAATAAGCCTCCACTTCCTTTAGAAGCAAAGAGCATTCATTATGTATACATGAGAGACTTCAAAAATTTCATGGAAAAAATCCATTGTCTTTCAATTCCATTTTCCATTAGCTTTTTGAAGTCTCTTCATATTTAGTGGTATAATCTATGGTTTATTTTGGAAATGAGTTGCATGTGCATCCGTATTTATACACATATACACTACATGTTATAAAATAATTTTATTTTTGTGTTTTAGGGTCGTGGTATCCCTGGACCCCCTGTAAGTATTGTTTAATCATTTATTTTTACATTGTCCTTAAGTACTGGACTGCTAAGGTTGACAGTTCAAACTCACCAGCTGCTGCATGGAAACTCTCTACAGGATTGTTATGAGCTGGATCTGATTCAATGGTATTTAACACACACACAACACAAAAATAGCTTATTTCTCATATCTTAGGCCTATTCTGCAAGTAATGTTCTGTTTAGTCATGCTTATAGTAGCTCCCATATGTGATCTTAGTAGCTACTAATGGCCACACCTTTATTCTGCTAAATAAAATATTTGACTGATTTAAGAAATTTCCATTTTAAGTAATTACAGTTTGAAAAAATATGTTATTGTCTCACTGGAAACCAAAGTGAGCACAGATGCATAATTCTAAGCTGCTTAATGTATTTAATAACATTTATGTTAGATTGTAAAAATATCCCTAACTCACTATGTACCTTCCATTTGATACTTTCAGGGTCCCCCTGGAGCAGCAGGACTCCCTGGAGAACTTGGCCGAGTTGGACCAATTGTGAGTACCATTGGACAGTTTGCTAGACATTTGCTCATTTAAGAGAAGATGGTACTTGGGGAGGCACATTGTATGTATGAACTGTGTACTTTCCTGTACAAATCAGAAAATGACAGATTAATTTCATTCTAGTTCATATTGATGGGGACCAGGAATAATAATGCTATCTTGTTCTTGTAGAATAATGTAAATTCTGCCCCCCCCCGGCCAAATTTTCAGCTAAGCTTTCCTTCCCAACATGCAAATTTAGTGATCAAGTCAGGGAATATCACATCCTTTTTAATAGACTCATAGACTAATACAAGAGTCTGTTGTATTGGACTATGTGCATTGAATGAAGATTGAATAGTTTACAATTTTTAACATGTATCTTTGTGTTGAGGTTCTGGTTTGGCACTGTAGGATAAGCACTGGACTGCTAATTTTAAGGTTGGTGGTTCAAACCCAGCAGACACTCCTCAGAAACCCTACCCAGGGTCTATGTAAATTGGAGTTGACTCGATGGCACTTAACAAAAATAGCATATTTGTATTAGGATTATTAAATTATAATTAAACCAACGAAGCTTAAGGCAATGCATAGCTGAACTTCATAGAACAAATAGCTGAGAAAAGTGTCTATTTTATCTGTATTTAAAAACTGTTCCAGTTATATAAACGTTGGTAATTGTAAACTCATTTAAGGAAATATATACACCATCCTGTTATTCTAGATGTGTTTACTGATAGACAAACTTATTACTAGATAAATAATTAATTTGAAGTGATTATAAACAAATGTCTCCTTTCCCATTAGACCAGAACTGAATGGTGTCTTCCTATCCCTATGCAATGTCTTGATCAGAGATTTTCTGAATCTTGAATATATATAACAGAATTTCAAATTCTTATCAAATCTGGTTTTTGTGGAGGCATAGAGACTGGATGAATCTTTGAAACTATTGCCCTGAGATAATTTTGAAACTTTAAAACTTTAAACCAAAAATATCCCCTTCCCAAAATTAAACATTGTAGTTGTTGTGAAGTGCCATTGAGTTAGTTCTGACTCACACTGACTCTATATAGACTTTTTGAGGAGCAGCTGGTGGATTTGAGTTGCTTTTATCCTACAGTGCCACAACAGGATCCCAAACCAAATATTAGTTTAACTTAATTGGTAAAAATGTCTACCTTGAGTATTGCGCTCTTGTAAGAACTATGTTTATAGGATCAAGTTGACAGCAGTTACTTGAAAGATTAGAAAAGGAACTTGGGGGGCAGTGAGTTGATATCGATGGGAAGGAACAATTCAGACAAGGAGAGTGAGAACAATTGTACAACTAGAAGTATGTAAGTAATGTGACTGCATTGTTCATGTAGAAGTTTTTGAATTGGTGCTTATTCTGCTATGTATATTCTCAACAAAACTCCCTCCCCCGCCAAAAATTGTAAGAAGCTTGTACTTCTTAAGATAGAATATTATGTAGAAAAATATGCCAGGAGTAAACTTTGGGTATTAAGATTAATTGGAAACCATTTTTATCTGACTGGTTTATTTGTAGTTAGCTGTGTTTATCTTCTGTTCTTTTTTACAAGAGATAGCAGTGACAGCCCAGGTGATAGATTGTAGGTGAACAGCATCACTGAGGATCAGGCATTGCAGAGATCATCCTTCCATGCCACAGCTTTAAGCTGGGTGCTTTCCTGGGTGCAAACCTTTTCTGCATGTGTGTTATGGTTAACTGGATGACATCACCAGTATTTGCTGTTGTGGCTCCACTGTACACTGGTAAACAAGGAGAGTTACCAGTTTATTTTCAGAGTAGATCCAGGGATCCTACAGATCACTCTGTCCTCCTATTCAGAAGACTTCCTTTGCTTTCTTTCTTACCCCGTGTCTCCCTTTGCCTTGCTTTGTTACCTCAGTGAGACTGGAACGCCTTTTATTATTCTGGTTTTGTGAAACTAATTGGATTATGGGCCTCCCATCGATTTTGGTGCAGGTCTATGCATGGCTGAGCTCTGTAGGGGTTTCTAGTAATACTATTCTCTCATGTCTCACCAGCTTTGTGCACTGTGTTTTGACATGTGTATAACCATCCTGTCACAATTTTCAAATAACTTAGGGTGACCCTGGGAGAAAAGGACCACCTGGCCCCCCTGGCCCTCCAGGACCTAGCGTAAGTGATTTGTGGCCTGAATTTCTCTGTTTCTGAGAATTGGGATTGAATGTAAGAACCCAAAATAGAAGTAAGTGCTTTTTAATTGATTCATTTTTATTAACCACAAAACTGACTACCGATTGTCACCCACCGAGAGCATGATTCTTTTTAGGTGTGAAAAGTAGAGGAATCACAATAATTTAATAGGTGGAGGGCAAGGATTACTCATTACTTTTGAAGTCCTTTGATGACTTGATTTCGCATATGTTCAAAACTAGGACATAGGTATAAAAGTTGCATTTTCAAGTAAACTAGTTATATAAAGGGTTTACACATGAAGAGATTTAGACAAATACACTTGCATAGGCAATTCATGTTTAAAATGTATAGTATTTTCTATTCTGTCTCCTATTTCATCTCCCTTCAATCCTTTGAGAGAAATAATCTACTGAAATTTAGGGTTTTCCAAAAGGAATATGCTCTTGAGTCAGCTTTTAGAATCTTGAAATATGCTGCTCTTGGTTCATTATACTCATTGAAAAAAATTATTACATTTCCGTCCAAAGAACTATCCTTAACTTTAACATTTTATTTACTTAGGGAACAATTGGCCTTCATGATGGAGATCCATTGGTAAGATGTTTTTCTTTTTTTAAAAAAATATGGTGTTAAGTCAAAGACCGTTTATGAATTCTTTTTCATATATCTTGCTAGGATACTTTGTGTTTTATGTTTTACTCAGATGGCAGAGCAGTTTGCAGCATTAATGAACTAGTAGTTTTTCTACAGACTGTAACAGTTTTTCACTGTAGAATATCCTTGTTTTTCCATAATCTTTTTAGTCTATAAACGAACTCATCTCCTACTGAACGAAGGGATGCTTTTCAATAGAACACCCAGTTTTAGAAGATGAAAGTCAAATAACTCCCTTTCAGTCTTATTATTTGTAAGCTAACATTCAAATAATGTTGGTATACTGTACCAAATGCAATTTTGGCCCATCTGATAAGGGGATATGAACTTCAGAATAGAGTTAGTTTCAGTGGAAGGGGAGAGAGAAATTGGATCAGGTCATAATAAAAAATAGGGTATAATAGATTTCCTGTATCTATTTTATTTTTAAATAAACTAGATTTAAAAAATAAATATGGAAATATTAATATTTATTAAATATGGATGGTAGACACATGAGGATTTTTGTTATATTTTCTTAGAACATTTTCAGGTTTAAAAAAGACATTGAGAATCACTTCAGCCTCAGAGGTTTT
>NW_006408537.1:23027957-23087760 GCF_000296735.1 Chrysochloris asiatica | reverse complement strand
GTTTTGTCAAAAATCAGTTGGCTGTATGTAGATGCGTTAATTTCTGGATTCTCGATTCTATTCCATCGATCTATATATGTTTCATTGTACCAGTTTAATGTTCTTTTTTAAAAGAAAAAAATGTTTTAATTAAAAAAAAAATTTCTTCTTCACCCAATGTAATAGATAAAGACACTGGAAGAGAAAATAAAAGAAGGTGTTTCTTAACTATTGGCTAAAGCCTCCTTAATAAAAAAGAAAGTCTAAAAAATAGAAAAGATAAGGGGTATTCAGAGTTATTTTATGAGTACAGATGCAATTGGGGTTCTGTAGCTGGACTCCCTAAAAAATGCCACCTTGTCTTAGAGTGGGGCTGTAGTTTATTGTCTCTTTTTCTTTTTCACAGTGTCCCAATTCCTGTCCACCAGGTCGCTCAGGCTATCCAGGACTACCAGGCATGAGGGTAAGAGAAAGAATGATTTTTTAGAGTGTTAGCCACTGAAAAGATGGAGCCTTTGCTTTTAGGCACTGACTTTCTGTTGCAGATATGCCATTTTAATCGATCAGGCAAGTGTCACAGTTATAACAAAACACCACAATGGGTGATAACAAAGCACCACAATGGGAGACTTGAAAGAACAGAAATCTGTTGTCTTACAGTATTAGAGGTTAGAAGTCCAGATGCAGGCATTAGTTCTAGGGAAGGTCTTTCCTTGTCACTAGCTCTGAACTTTCCTTAGAATTCTTTGGCTTGTAGGCGGTTCCTTAGATGGTCTCTTCCATGCTGTGTGTACACTACTCAGAAAAGTTTAGGTGTAGGACCCATCCTACAGTGTATACCCACATTAACATAACAAAAGAAATTCCTGTTTCCAGATGCTGTTAATAAGTGCTATCTAGTCAGTTTGACTCATAATGACCCTGTATACGGTTTCTGAGGAGTGGCTGGGGGAATCTGAGCTGCCGACTTTGTGGCTAGTAGTACAATGCTTATCTTACAGCATCACATAAGGACTCCATTTCCAAATAAAGTCATACTCTAGGCACACTGGTTAGGGCTTCTACATAACTGTAAAAATATTAAATGGCATACCAGTTTATTATTGCTTGTTTGTTATCAAATAGCTAATTTTGAAAACAAAATTTTTCTTGTTGGCCTTGGCAGTTACTGTGCCAGTCTGTAAAATCTTGGCCTTTTGAACATCTCTTATCTCTCAGCTGCTTTCATTTTCCTCTGCAGTACCACTCTTTCATCTGTGCCCCTTCATGTCGTACTTTGGTTTCTCATTTCTCTTCCCCTCACAAAGGCTTACTCTATTCAGCTAGTTAAAATAGTAGACTGCAAGAGACTTAAAAGAAAAAGAAATAAGAAAAGAATGAACTTGAATAGAATAGTAGCAGTGCTTTTTTTTTTTTTTTTAATCACTTTGATTGCAGCTACAGAATTTTGAAGATAATTGATATTTCATTTCCTTATTGGGAGAAGAACAGTGTAGGTGACTTCTGGAAGTAAGATGTTCAGTCTGCCAGGCCCTGA
Source organism: Chrysochloris asiatica (assembly GCF_000296735.1). NCBI lineage: Eukaryota > Metazoa > Chordata > Mammalia > Afrosoricida > Chrysochloridae > Chrysochloris > Chrysochloris asiatica. The sequence continues at coordinate 23,086,244 of NW_006408537.1, read as the reverse complement.
GTTTCTTTGGTGACAAGCTTGACATGATTTAACTTAATTCTCATGGCTGTGTCTTAATTAAAAGTTCCTCTGTGGTTCAGGGAAGAAGTACTAATAAAATGAATGGATTGAGGAAATAACACCACATCCAAGTTCAGAAGTTTGCCTCTTATGGAAGGACTGTATGGGGGTGGGGGACTGTGCACAAAAATGCGTTTGAAACTCTTTAGCTTAAAAAAGTGGAAAAACTGTTCAAAATGAACAGGAAAAAGAGATTTTCCAAAAGTGTTTTTCTCTCATTTTTTCCATTATTATTATGTCCAAATGTTCCATGAAAACAAGAAATTAATACCAAGTGCTGAGGATAAATGGCTTTCTCTGTCCTGTTTCTGAGTCTAAAATAATTTTGAGAAATTCCCATGAATAGAGTTCTGATGTGATCTGAAAGTGCCTGACTTACTGTTTTTCCAGCTAATGTAGTTTTACTGGGTTCCCTGGATTTTAGAAGACTTCAACCTGGATTGCTGCTTTTTTCCCCATAAATACTTGTACTCTTGGAATAAGAAAGACTCTGAAAAGTGAACGTTCTGATTGACTTAATTTTGGAACATTTGTATCAAATTTTGCCTCATGTTACTGTGTATTCTTAGTGTAGATGACTTGATGAGAAAAGACAGGAATCCTCTTTTCATGCTATGTGGCCTTCAGTGACTGTGCCTTATAGTCTTCTGTTTTCACTTAAAATTTTGCATAGAATAGGCAGATAGTTGTGCATCTGGGAAAGTCTGCTTCTTATCCTCCATCTTCAGTAAGAAGGCAGGTAAGTATAGAGGAAGCAGAAGAATTGTTAGAATAGCATCCAGAGAACAAGAGATGGCCAGATGTGATGGGTGCAGGCTGTTGCCTCCAAGAAGTGTATTACTGATGCTGGGGAAGACTGAAGAGGAACTTAGGGAAACTGGAAGCTAGGGAACAAATATAAATGAAACACAATGTTTAACTAGATGATGGAGCATTTGCTATTTGGTTAAAAGTGGTTACTATTAACTAAAACTATTACTGTTGTATATAATAGTCACATAATACATATGGAGCTATTATAATTGTTTCAGGAGTAGTTGTCTTTGTGACATTACCTTTTTCTTAGCATATTGACACAATGATGAGTGAGATCATTTATGAGGCTTCCAGCCACTTTCTGTGCCAAACTCAAAGCAATTTTTATTTATTAATTTTTTATATTTGTTAGGGTCATAAAGGAGCTAAAGGAGAAATTGGTGAACCAGGAAGACAAGGTCACAAGGTAAGAAAATGAGTTTTTAATGGATAAATTTTGATTAGTCATCACTTTCACTACAAGGAATTATAAGAAATTGTAACGATTAATAAGGCATGGTACTTTTCCTTTGTTTTTCAAATGATGACCGTTAACTCCTCTGTAAATGTAGTAACATTCTGACTAAGCGTAATATTCTAAAATTGTTCAATTATAAAGTGCAAAGAAAGCACCCTGTTCCTGTGTTGCTTTACTTTTCAAATCAATCATGTTCAGCTTTTTTTTCTTGATGCCTTTGATAGTCAAACATTATTCAGCTAGTTGTTCCATTCTGCCAAAATTTTTTTTATGACAAGTGTAAAATTTTATGACAAGTATTGCTGAGACTAGCAAACAGAGAAGTTGGTAATTCGTTTATAACTTCTCATCTCAAGTTTTGAAATAGTTTATTTCTGACTACATTTCAATATAACCCAGATTTTGAGTAAGCTGGGAGTTTGTAATGGGACTTATGCTATTATATGGATAGAAACATGGAATCCAAACATACTTTGCATTGGGAAGGGCACGTCCTGCAGAAAAACCAAGGCTGGGTAAATTGGCTTAAAATATCTAGAATTTGACATCCTGCATACTAGAATTTTTGCTCCAGTTGATTTTATAATGCTTCTCAAAATCAAATTGTTTTTATTAATGAGGTTTTTGACTATGTACTTCTATCCCTCTTATTGAGCACTTGACATTTGTAAGTCAAGAGCTAGAGGCAATTGATTAATATTTTCAAGCATTAATATTCTTGAAGTCTTTAGAATCAATCTGTTGAACAATCTCAAATAATGAGGATAAATAAGTCAAATTTTAATCCCTGACTACAGTTTGGACATCTATTTAAAAAGTTTAAAACTTAAAAAATCAAAATTTTTTTAAAGTTTAAAGATACTAGGCTTTGCATGATTGAAATATTTTATTCATCTGAGTATAGAAGTCGGGTTTCTGATACCAGATTGGAGAATACAGAAAAGAAAATTGAGCACTTTGGAAATTTCTGTGTACTCAATTCCTTGACTGAATCTTAAAATAGACAATTTAAAAAAATAAACAAATATTTATTAATTACCTTTAATGTGTCAGGACTTATTCCAAGTGTTGGGGACAGAACAGTGGAAAAATTATGTCCAATCATAGGGACTGTCGAAATTAAACATGGTATATGGCAGAATGTTATATAATCACAAAACCCTGGCATTTAGCAACACTTGTTTACATCAGATGTTCATGAGATAATGCATGTGGCAAAGCAGATGTAGGGTCCTCTGTTATTCTTGGCCATTCTTCATCTCTTCCTCCTCCTTTTGATGACACCTTTACCTCTGGAGAACTTCCATTCCCCTATCTCATGTAATCTGGGGATAGAATTGTCAACCAGATGTCTCTCCACTGTCCCAGGAGCCTAGTGTTTTTGGTTCCCATTGTTATTGTTATTGCTAATTGCTACTGAGGTGCAATTCATGCAGAAAGCTGTATTCTTTGATCTTCATCAGTAAGTAAGTATTTCAAGTCCTGTTTGTTTCTAACAAGGAAAGTTGTGTTATCTGCATATTGAAGGTTGTTAATGAGTCTTCCTCCAATCTTGATGTCACATTCTTCTTCATGTAATCCAGTTTCTTGGATTATTTGCTATGCATACAGATTGAATAAGTACAGTGAAAGGAGACAATCCTGGTGCACACCCTCCTGATTTAAAATCATCCTGTACTCCTTGTTCTGTTTGAACGACTGCCTCTTGGTCTATGCACAGGTTCCTTATGAGCACAGTGAAGTGTTCTGGAATACCCATTGTTTGCAATGCTATCCAGAGTTATGATCCATGTAGCCAAATGCCTTTGCATAGTCAGTGAAGCATAAGTAAACCTCTTTCTGATATTCTTTGCTTTCTGCCAAAATGATAACCCTAGTTCCATATTCTGTTCTGAATGCAGCTTGAGTTTCTGGTAGTTATGTACTACTGCTACAATTTTTTAATTATCTGCAGCAAAATTTTCCTTGAATGTTACTAATGATATTGTTAGATGATTTCCAAATTCTGTTGGGCCACTTTTCTTTGAAATGAGCACAGATGTAGAGCTCTTCCAATTGGATTACCAGGTATCTGTCTTCCAAATTTCTTGGTATAGATGAGTAAGTGCCTCCAGAGCTGCATTAATTTGTTGAAAGATGTCAATTTGTATTCTGTCAATTCCTGGAGACTGATTTTTCGCCAATGCCTTAAGTTCAACTTGGATTTTCCCCTTCAATACCATCAGTTCCTGATCATACAGTTCTTCTTGAAATGCTTGAATATAGATTAATTTTCTTTGGCACAGTAACTCCGTATTCCTTCCATTTTCTTTTGTTTCTATGTCATTCAATTTTTGTCAATAGAATCTTTGAATATTGCAACTGGGGCTTGAATTTTTCTTTAGTACTTTTAGCTTGAGAAGCATTGATTTTTTTTTTTCCGTTTTGCATTTCTAATTCCAAATCTTTGCACATTTCATGATAATACTTTACTTTGCCTTATTAAGAAGCTTCTTTGTGAAATTTTCTGTTTGGCTCTTTACTTCAACATTTCTTTTTTTTAAAAATTTCATTATTTCTTCCAGATAAAGTAAAACTTGCTCTACATTCAAGTTTCTCTTCTAACATTATTTTGGTCCTTTCTTCCTTTCCCTGTCTTTTTAATGATCTTTTGCTTTCCTCATAGCTCATGTTTTTTATGTCATCCTACAGTCCTTCTGGTCTTCTATCATTAGTGTCTAATGCATCAAATCTGTTCTTGAGATGGGCTCTAAACTCAGGTGGGATATACTCAAGGTCATATTTTGGCTCCCGTGGTTTTGTTTTCATTTTCTTCTGCTTCAGCCTGATTTTGCATATGAGCAATTGATGGTCTGTTCTATAGACATCACCTGGCCTAGTTTTGGCTAATGTTATTGAGCTTCTCCATAGCTTTTTCCCCACAGAAATTGTCAATTTGATTCCTGTATTTTCTATCTGGTGATGTCTACATATATAGTTGCCATTTCTGTTGTTTAAAAAGGTATTTGCAATGAATAAGTCATTGGCCTTGCAAAAATCTGTTGTGTGATCTCCAACATTGTTTCTATCACCAAGACCGTATTTTCTAACTACTGATCCTATGTCTGTTTTCAAATTTTGCATTCCATTCACCATTAGTTATCAATGCATCTTGATTGCATGTTTGCTGTATCTCAGACTGAAGAAGTTAGTAGAATTCTTCAATTTTACCATCACTGGCTTTAGTAGTTGGTGCCGAAATTTGAACAATAGTGGTATTAACTGGCCTTCTTTCTAGGTATATGGCTATTGCTCTATCACAGGCAGCATTGTACTTAAAAATAGACCTTGCAATGCTATTTTTGACTATGACTGTGACACCATTCCTCTTCAGTTTTTTGTTCCAGGCATAGTAAATTATATGATTATCCATTTTACAATGGCCAATACCAGTCCATTTTTGATGACTTCTTAATTTCTTAGATTCATACTTCATACATTCCATGTTCTGCTCATTAGTGGGTGTTTGCCACTCTGTTTCTGCATTTTGAGTTGTACACCCTCAGAAAAGGAAAGTGCTGAAAGCTTTACTCCATCCCTATTATTAAAGTCAACTCTCCTTTGAGTAGGCAGCTCTTCCTTAGTCATATTTTGAGTGCCGTCCGTCCTAATGGGCTCATCTTCCAGAACTCTATCTCACAATGCTCTTCTGTAATCCATGAGGGTTTCAGTGGCTAACCACTGAAATGGAATGAAAAATGAATTTAAAATGTACTGAATGAAGCTGAATTTCTATGTTCATTTGTTAAAATAACATTTGTTGTTCTTTTCTTGTTTTTTTAGGGTGAAGAAGGTGACCAGGGAGAATTAGGAGAAGTTGGAGCTCAAGGACCTCCAGTAAAGTATTTTTAAAAATATTGAAGTTACAATTGAAAATATCCCCCTTTTCCTTGAATCTTGGAATATTTTTTATGTAACATTTGGATTAATGGCGTCACACTAACATGGCATTCTCTATTTTAGCACCAAGCCAGCTGGAGGAGATGACTATTATTTTAAAATAAGAGAAGATCCTCATTATACATTCAAGTGCATCTTAAGGAGAAAAATTCTACCTATGTTTACATATGTCCATTTACTGAATTTCAGTGACAGGAAATATGAAGTTAATATTAAGAACAAGAGGATGTATATATCTTTTATGTTTTATAGTACTATCATGTGACATAATGAGACAATTTTGTGCATCCTGAATATTCAGTAGGTATACCATACATTGAGTTAATGTTGTTTATGCAATATGCAATCATAATTTGAAGCTTCTTAATTGTCCATAATCATGCCTTTTAATTAATAAAAATATCCCTGTGCTTTGGCATATTACTGCAATAGTATACACAGTACGGTACTTTTGGGCATTAGAGTACTTCAGTTTAAAATATTTGCTAAATCAGAATTTATGCTTTTTTAGTATATGAAAGTAGAATCGTCACATTTTTTATTGTTGTTAAAATGAATAATAATTGTTATGGGAATAATTGTTGTAGAATATTTATTGAACTTTTCAGCCAGCCAAGGTATTTGTTGTTGTTAAGTGCTGTAGAATGGGGTCCAACTCATAGTGACCCTGCACAGGGTTTCTGAGGAGTGACTGGTGAGTTTGAACTGTTGATTTTTCCATTCAAATTGACTTTGAGGTACAGTGCTTATCCTACAGTGCCATACCAGGACTCCAGCCAAGGTATAGGCTATATGAAAAAATGTAATCTCAGGTCCTATTCTCAGAAACTGAAGAGTTAAGGGAAGTGGGGTGCCCTTCATTTGTTCTGCACTTTCCCATACAACTGACCTTTGAAAAAGGATTCAGAGAACTTTGCAGATTAATTTTTACTTAGAGTTTCCTAAAGGAAGTAAGTAAGAGAATCAGGATGAGCTGGTCTCTGCTTTTAAGCCATGTGAGAATTTTCAAGGAAATTTATGGAGTAGTTTGGGATTCCTTGTTCTAGAAACTTGTCTTCCTTGATCCTTCAGATAGGAGACAGTAAAGAGCTGGACTCTATTTGAGTAGTGGGAGCTAATGATAAACAATGGCAGGAATAGATATCTTTTGCCATATATATATATTTGAATATGATGTACATTTTTTAAGATCTTCAAAAATTATAAGGATTTCCCAAAAAGTGTCAGGTCAGTATTTTGCAAACATTAAAAAAAATATTTTTATGGATTAAGTATCTATGCTGGATACTGCATAGCTCAAGTTGTCTACTGGGAGTATTGTTCGTATTTGCTGATCTCCTGTTGTTTAGGAGTGAGCTTGCCAAAATATTTCTGCAAAATTCATTGGTTGGACTTAATGTCATTTAACCACAACAACAACATAATAATAGTAAGCCCCAGTGGAGCAATGGTTGAAGTATCTAGTTGTTAACCAAAAGATCAGCAGTTTGAATCCACCTGCTGTTCCTTGAGAGAAAAACAGGGCAGTCTATTTCCACAAAGATTTGTTGTTAAGTACCGTCAAGTCACAGTGACCCTGTATAGGGGCTTTACAAGGAGCAGCTGGTGGGTTTGAACTGCCGACCTTGTAATCAGTGGTCCAGTGCGTATCCAAGATTACAGCCTTGGAAATCCTATAGGGCAGTTCTACTCTGTCATGTGGGTTTGCTGTGAGTTGGAATTTACTCAATGACACTCAGGTTTATAAAGTAATGTACAGATTTTTTGATACGGGCACAACTCACTTTTTTATTCTAAGTGGATGTCCTAAACTGAATAATCCTGAACATTTCAATTTCTGGTCATTCCTGATTAATCTACATAGAATTTGTGATTGACCTGTTGAAAAGTTGGTCATGGAATTGCTTACTTTTCTCTAGTAAGAACATGAGGCAAATAACAGATCTAGAGCTACTTTATCTTAACTCAAGGTGGACAGTTAGCAAGTTGTCTGGCTGTAGCTATTGTACTTTCTGATGGACTATTTCCCTGTCAGTCCACCCAAAAGAACAATCAGGCTTGTCCTTTATAGGATCCACTTCTTGAACCCTAATGCTGTGGGACTAGGTAGTCAAGAATGGATGAATTTTTGGACTAGAAGGGATGCTAGAAATCATACTTGTGCCCCCTCATTATTAGAATAACCCACTCCGGTGCCTGGATGAGGTGAGATGGGTTCGTACTGCTCTGGATTGGAATTCAGATAGGTCTTTTGCCCTAGAAATGCTGGAATGAATACTGACTACAAGTGATAGCAGGAGACTACAGCGTCTTTTATGTCATAAACTTTTGTGGGGTAGCCTGGGAACCTAATTGCTTTTGGTTGGTAGGGAAACATTATTCCAAGGTATAAAGTCACCAAGTTATAAATGATGAAAAGGCAGTGTAACTTCTGTTTGCGTGTTAAAAGATAAACCATAATTACAATCCATTTTATGTTAATGATAATTACTTTTTTGTCATCAATTATTGTGCCAATTCCAGATTTGTGTAAGTCTTTGTAAGCTTTTAAAACAAGTTCACCATCAAAAGGTTTCTTGCTGAACTTTTCTTCTAAAATAGAAAAGTTTGCCTAGTGTTACCATTTACTTATGAAAACATGTTTGTCTTCTGGATCAGCTTTTGTGAGAAGATAAGAATGTATGCTTTAACTAAAATAATTTACTTATTATTATTTTTTACCTTTCCAGGGGGCTCAAGGTTTGAGAGGCATCACTGGCATAGTTGGTGCCAAAGGGGAAAAAGTAAGAAAACTGCTATGATAATATAATATAAGAATGCATTAAATGTTTGAGTTGTTTTCCATTTAAATATAACTTCTTATACTCAGCAGTTTTTAGTTTTTGATTCTTTATGCGTATTTATGGTTCAGTTCGTGTATTTCTGTCAAAAACAAAGGTGGTAAAAATGAGAAATATTCATGATGCTTTTCATGTCTTATAAATATTTAAAATTATCTTGGATAAATTAGAGTAAGTGGGGTTTTGCATTGTATCTCTTATAATGCTAATGATTTTTATTTGATTAGCATGGAAAATTCTTTAGCCAGACCCACAGTACCTCGAGTGTGTCTGGTCAAATAAGGAAGGTCAGGGAGGATAGAAGGAAGATGTGAAGAAGGTGGGCTACCCCTCATGACACTAGGACCATTCATAGTTCCCTCCTGAGCTAACTGTTGAGCCCTGCACTCAACAGTAATAATACACTTATGGCTGGAGTACACCAGCCCACCCTAAGCTCAGTCTCAAAGATCAGATTCTTTTAGCATTTCTATAGCAAGGCACTGTATAAGATGCTGGAAAGAATCAAAATGGAATAAGACCTGTTCTTGAACTGTTATCAGCAAGTTTGTTATTTATTGGGAGAGACAAGTAAGTAAATTATTATTAGGTGCCATTGAGTCAGTAACGATTCATAGTGACCTTATGCATAACGGAATAAAACACTGCCCGATCCTGGGCCAACCTCACAATCGTTGCTACATTTGAGCCCATTGATGCTGCCACTGTGCCATTCCATCTTCTTGGTGGTCTTCCTCTTTTTTTTCCAACCCTCCACTTTATCAAACTTGATATCCTTTTCCAGTAACTAGTCTTTCCTGACAGTAGTCTGAAGTCTGAAACAAGAAGTCTGGCCATCTTGCCTTCCAGGGAGAGCACTCTGGCTGTACTTCTTCCAACGCAGATCTATTTGCACTTTTGGCAGTCCATGGTACTTTAAATATTCTCCTCCAACACCATAACCCAAAATGCATCAATTCTTCTATGGTCTTCCTTATTCACTGTCCAACTTACACATGCATATGAGGTTGCTGAAAATAACATGTCTTGCCTCAGGTGCACCTTAATCCTCAAACTGACATCTTTGCTCTTCAACACTTTAAAGAGGTGTTGTGCAGCAGATTTGCATAATGCAATACATAGTTTAATTTCTTGACTGCTGCTTCCATGAGTATTGATGGTTGATTCAAGCAAAATGAAGTCATTGACAATTTTAATGTTTTCTCCATTTATATGGATACTTTTTATTGGTTAGTGGTGAGGATTTCTGTTTTCTTTACATTGAAGTACAACCCATACCAACGGTTGTGGTCTTTGATCTTCCTCAATAAGTATTTTAAGTCCTCTTGGCTTTCAGCAAGCAAGGTTGTATCATCTGCATATCGCGGGTTGTTAATGAGCCTTCCTTCAATTCTGATGCCACATTTTTTTTTCATATAACCCAGATTCTCTTATTAGTTTTTTAACATACAGATTGACTCAGTATGGTAAAAAAAAATACTACCCTGGGCACACACATTTCCTAATTTTAAATCATTTGGTGTTCCCTTGTTCTGTTCAAACAACTGCTACTTGGTCTGTGTACAGGTTCCTCATGAGTACAATGAAGTGTTCAGGAATACTCATACTTCGCCATGCTGTCCTTAGCTTGTCATGATCCACACAGTCAGAAGCCTTTGCATAGTCAATAAAGCACAAGTAAACATCTTTCTGGTATTCTCAGCCAAGATCCACCTGACATCAACAATGATATCCTTCATTCCTCATTCCAGGAAGTGGAAATAAATAGATAGCTTCCTATAATGCAAACATGAGAGACACAATCTGGGGCAAATAGTATGAAGGACTCCAGATAATGGCTAATTTTGATTGGGGAAAGTGGGAGGGCTTATGAAAGAGGGGGCTGAACACTTATGATATAGTCATAAATATTTCATGGGTGTGTGTGTGTGTGTGTATTTATTTAAACTTCTCAACCATATTTTAAGAAAATGGTTACCACTTGTTAAAATGTGTGTTAGAAAAGCCAAGTTGTATGCCCTTGAGGCAAAAAACAACAACTATCTTTCCTCACCACCACCTTGGGTCCAGGCTTCATTTTCTTTAGACTCAATATGAATATTTGTGTCAGCACCACATAGGAGCACAGAACATTTTATTATTAAATCAATAAGAATAATTTATACATTGTAGGTGCTCAGTAAAATAAATGAAAGATACACATTTATGTGACTTGAATTCCTGGCTTGTTTGTCATTTTTTCCTTCAACTTTAGTTTCTTCGGACTCTTTTTTGTGTGTCTTCTAGGTATTTTCATCTGCTTTCTATCCACTTCCTTCTTTTCTAAAGCACTGTATTCTTATAAACATATTAGATTTATTCCTGTTACCAGATTAATGTTACCTTACATAACATTTTGTATATATTTATTTATTAAATAATGAATCTAATTTATTTTGAAGCTGCTGATACCTAAATCTTCACTTTTTCTGGGCTTAAATTATTCCCTAAAAATGTGACCCCTTATTTTGAAACCAATGACTGTTTTTGATATGCTTTTCATTTGACGTATTTTTCTACTTGGTATTTTAAAAAAATTTTCTCATTTCCTCTGATTTCCGTCAAATGGATTTTTTGGGGAAAAAAGCTCTCCTGGTGAACTCAGACCTGTGGAGTGGTTACCTAGTAACAGCAATGTGGGTCTGAGCTTGTGCTGAACAGCAATAAGAGAGAGTGAGTGCATCAAAGAGATTTCTATAATGCAAAGGCTGAACTCCACGTGTATAATACAAGGTGAATGATGGATTGAAGGTCTTTTTCAGGTCTTCCAAATCTCTTATTCCCTGGTGAATATAGAATGCCTTCCACTCTGTTCTAGTTCTTAGGATCAAAGAATTTCAAGGCTCTGTGGTGTCCTGCCTCAGTTGTGTTCTTCCTTTGATTCTACCTATCTCTGAACCTTCTTTCAAAGGTTCTCTAGTTTTTAATTCTTACTGCACATATGTATACCTGATTTTCTTGGCTTGATATCTAACCAATACTCTTTTGGCAGTTTTCCATTTATTTTATCCCCATCTCAACCCTGCTCATTAGGAGACTTCTGTTCATTTCAGTCACTCTTCTGTTCTGCTGTCTCATTAACTTCGTAGATGAGAAAAAGATTTAAAGAAGGGGCTGTTTTTTGTCACACAACTTAGGTTGAGCACATTAAAAAGACACCACTTTTTGTTTCAAAATCAAAATTTTATTCTTACAATAAAAACGAGGAGATGATAGAGCTAATATGTACACTTTGTAGCCAAATCAGAGATCATTTTAAGATAATTAGATGTACAAAGCTCTGGTTAGGTCTTATACCACTGCTTGTTCAGGAAATAGATCAGGATCGGCTACTTTACACAGATTGAACCAGGTTTCAGTCCAGCTTGAGATTCTTAGATTTTTATTAGAGTTTATTCTTTTGAATGATGTGACTGGAGTCTGGGTTTGGATCTAGGTGGAAGATCGAGAATCCCAGAAACTCCTCCCTCTTGGTAGCTGTAGAGGAGTCATGGCAGCTGTGTTTTTGGGTAGCTGCTGCGGCCATCACCATGAATAGATTCCCATAGGCATACTGAGAATGCCAGGAGGTTGGCTCTTCCAAGAGTTTAGCCAATACATCTGAAGGTACCATTGTTTTTAGTTCATGTAGGCAATCTAGGATGGATGCAATGTTAACTTAACATAGCCAGAGAATAACAATTATGTTTAAGTACTTCTATTGGATGAGTAGATAGATGTAAACTAGTATTTTCATATCTGAATAAATACTCCTCAGGGTGCAGTGACAAATAGAGCATATATGACAGACACAATAACTCCTTTTTATCAAACTGCTGAAGTTCATTAGAAAGACTGATGTGGACTTTATAATACATGACTGACTTAATTTTATTTTTGTCTTATTATTTGCAGGGTGCTCGGGGCTTAGATGGTGAACCTGGGCCCCAGGGGCTTCCTGGTGCACCTGTAAGTGATAATTCTTTCACAAAAACCCCATGATACATTATTTTAAGCAACAATAGTGGGTTTTCTTTGCTTTATGTGTATGTGCAAAGAGCTCTGGTAGTGCAGTGGGTTATGAGTTGGGCTACTAACTTCAAGGTCAGCAGTTCGAATCTACCAGTCACTCTGCAAGAGAAAGATGAGGCTTTCTGTTCTCATATAGGGTTACTATGTGTTGGAACTGACTTGACAGCACACAACCAGCACCATATATGCACAAATTCATTTTACATGCATAAAATTAAAGTGGAAAATTGACAAGAGTGTTTTATTTATTTAATATTTTTCTTAATCAAGGTTGTGGTGATGGTTGTGGTTGTGTGCCGCTGGCTCAGTTTCAACTCACAGTGACCCTGTATAAGGCTTTCAAGATTGTAAATCAGGAGCAGAAACCTTCATCTTTCTCCTCCGGAGTGGCTGGTGGACTTGAACTGCTAACCTTGTGGTTAGCATCCCAACACGTAACCCACTACACTTACCAAAAAAAAAAAAAAAAATTATTATAGAAAATGCCTTTTGACTGATTTGATTTTTGTTTTCCTAATAAATTGAGTCAAATTGTTAAGTATTTATGTTTGCAGTGTTTTCCTTTTGTATTTGTTGCAAGAAAGCTTAGCATCACAGTAACAATTGGATCAAGAAAAAAGTAAAAAATATATATAAATAAATAAGGCAGTTATTTGCTTCCTTATTGATGGTTTGTAATCTCATTAGTCCATATTTTATTTGCTATATGTACATGTGTCCTCATGAAGTCAGCCATAAGTCTTTTTTAGAAGTAAACAACAAAAAACTTAATTAATAAACATCTATACCACATAAAAAATTGAAAAGGTAAAAGTAAGCTAGGATTTCCATTTGTTAGGACCTTTATGGTCCCACAGAAAAGACAGAGTATAAATAAATGATGCTTTATGTGACCCAGCGTTTTAGTATATGGCGGACATTATTCATGGCAGAATTTAAGAGGAAAGTTGAACTGGAAAGCCATTCTGGATATGAAGGGCATCAGAGCACAGGTGCCAAGAGACACTGTTGATGGTAATGGGGTGTTGTGCTATCATATGGGTTGTCACGAGCTGGAGTGGAAAATTGGTATTGAGGAGATTGAATCAATCACTAAGAACACATTATGAGCACTAAATGCCTTTCTGAGCAGTTTGAACTGATCCAGTTGTATAGAAAGCAATTCTAGATTTTTGAATATTTAAGCAGTTCAACACCTACACCACCTCTGCCTTTTTCAACATTAACTGGATTATTTTGACAAAACCAGTATAATCGGCTAGGAAAGTTAATGGGGGAAAAACAACTTCTAACTAATCCAAACCTACCTCAACCTACTAAAATGTTTAGGTGATATACGTAGATGTAGTTACTGATGCCAAGGTTGCCTCCAGTGTGGAAATTTAGCTTATATGTGTACATCTAAAGAGCACAAATGAACTCTGGTAGCATAGTGGTTACGAATTGGGCTGTGAACCGCAAGGTCAGCAGTTTGAAACTACCAGCTGTTCAGTGGGAGAAAAATGAGGCTTTCTGTTCCCATAAAGATTTACAGCCTCAGAAACCCTGTACAGGATTGCTATGAGTCAGAACCGACTCCATGGCACATAATAACAACAACAAAGAGCACAAATGCAAATACAAGGTGACTTCTAAACATTTGTGGAAAATTCTATTCTTTTAAAGTTACATATTTCCACAAACTTTTTGAGGCTCCTTTGGATGCCTAATACTATGTATTGAAATAAAAACAAGAGACAAGTATGTCTTAATTGTCCCTATGGTAATATCAACTTTTAAGATAATATAACTTAAATAGAAATACGTCCTATATTAAGTATCCAAGATACATCAAAAACATTGAATGAAATAATTGTAGTTTGGTAATGAGGATGACGTTTTCATTAAGTAGCTGTTGCATATATTTTATTTTCTTACAGGGTGACCAAGGACGGCGTGGACCTCCAGGAGAAACAGGTCCCAAGGGAGATAGAGTGAGCTCAAATTCATCTTAATCACTACAAGCATCATGCTTTTCAGTGTCATCTGCTGAGTGTACTTACATGTTTGATATAGACTCAATATTGTGATCATTGAGGAGCCCTTGTATGTCTTTTGCCTTCTATCCTGCAGGGCATTCAAGGTTCTAGAGGAATTCCAGGACTCCCTGGGCCAAAAGGAGACACGGTATGTCATCATCAAGCACAGATTTTAAAAGTGATGATTATCTTGTAACAAAACTTTGAAAAGTAATGAAGAGAAGCAGAATGAGACTTTCTAAAGGACAGTGTACTTTTGTGTGTGTCTGTAGGGCTTGCCAGGTGTGGATGGCCGTGACGGGATTCCTGGGATGCCGGGAACAAAGGTAGCTGTGTGAACTAGTCCAAGAGTGAATGCAGCCGTTTTGGCCCCGACCAACTGAGCACAGCATTTCCAGTACTCCATTCCTGAGAGATATATTTAGTTAGCCTTTGGCTTTTTCTCTCAGTACCAAATACAAAATACTTATTAGAATAGTATATTCATTTGCTCAGTTTCAAGAGCTCAGTAAAATTGCCCTAATTGATGAGGCGAACTGAAGGAAATTGTGTATTTTGGTTAAATTTATATCTGATGTCAGCTCCCACCCCCCTCTCTGAAGTGGGTCACATTATAAACGTGCATATCAGGGCAGTTGTTGGGATGCATCTTTTATCAACAGGTTCTATGCCTCTCCTTTTCTGAAAAGAAACAGTGGTTCATTCACTGATGTGATGAAAACTTTTATTTCAGGGTGACCCAGGGAAACATGGGCCCCCTGGTGATATAGGATTACAAGGCTTACCTGTAAGTATTTGACTTTTTAAATGTTTGTTAGTTTGCATACATGTTTTCTAGATAAGAATTGTGGGGAGAGACATGTTACATAGTTTGAGATGTTCTGGGGAAGATATACAAAGATCCCTGGTGGTACAGTGGTTACGTGCCATTCCATAGGAGAAAGATATAGCAGTCTGCTTCCATAACAAGTGTTGTTGTTAAGTGCCATCGAGTCGAGTTGGTTTTAACTCATAGTGACCCTGAATAAGGTTTCCAAGGAGCAGCTGGTGAGTTTGAACTGCTGACCTTTCAGTTAGCATTCCAGTGCGTATCCTACAGCGCCATACCAGGACTCCTATACTTCAGGGTTAGTAAAAGAAACTAATGAAGACTGAACAGACTAGAGAGAGGAGAAATAAAACATAAAATTAAATCAGAGAAAAAATACAAAAAATATTATTTAAAGTATCGTATTTCTCCTCCCAAAAAAACAAGCAAACAAACAAACAAAAACATTGAGTCAAATCTAAGTTACAGTGATCTTATTACAGCCCTGGAAACCGTGTGATTTCTCTGTCCTATAGTATCACTGACTTGGAATTGACTCAATAGCAAAGTTTTTGTTTGGTTTTTGGGAGGGGAGATTATGATACTTTAAATTTTTGTATCTTTTCTTTGGATGGTTAAATTTTAATTTCGTTTGTTCAATCTTCATTAGTTTCTTTTACTAACCCTACAGTATAGGACAGGGTTATACACTTGGTCCTACTTTTGACCATTTCTGGAATTCTTCATTTGTTAGCAGAGTTGAACTCTGAGAGGGTTAAGGGTCTACTCAGATAACAAATATAAGATAATGTGTTTAAATTACATGCTGGTTTTTTAATCATTCAAATTAGTGTCTCCCTGTAGGAAAGCTCACATGATTTGTGACACATGTTCTTGGCCCTTTGGATGCAGATGTTTCAAGTGAATAACATATCTGGTTTTACTGGGGACTGAGCTTCCACTGTATTATCATATCTAACACTTTGTAAACTTTTGTCAGTTGCAGAAGATTCAAATTCCCAATAGTACCATATAGGCTTGGAATTTTCCTGCCATGCCCTTTTCTACTGTAAGGTCCACCATTTTCTATAGGTCCTAATTTTGTTATCCTATACATGAAACCATGCCATGCATATGCCGTTAGTCTGCACTGCTGAAGAGCTCCTGAGACAGTGGAAATGGTACAGGATTCTAACTTGAAAGTCCATCCTTTGAAAAAGAGCTTTACTTAGACATCGGCCTTGTTAAAAAGGCAGATAAGCTGCAGCAATGCCTTCTAAACTGTGGGTAGATCTGTAACTGAGTTGGGGAATAGGAAGGCTCGAATGCCTTTGCTGGTCAGCAGTTATGTTATTACAGTTTTCACAACCTGGTGACAATGTTCATCAAACTTGGTGTCTCACAGATTCTCAGACTGGAGGATTAAACCACACTTTGTACATTCTTTTAGGGTGTTCCTGGAATTCCTGGTGCAAACGGCATTGTTGGTGAAAAGGTAAATGATTAAAACTTTTAAACTAGTATTTTTCTTTACTTCTCTATTTTTTTTTTTTTTTTCTGTATAGGTTTTTATTTGTGGGGAGAGAAAGGGGGGCACAGTGGACAAGGACATGTTCAGTCCTTTTTGGCAGCTGCTTTCCTCATGGTGGCCAGGATGTTGCTGAGCTCCTCACGTTTCCTCTTGGTGAGGATGTGTGTCCCCACCCTTTTCTTTCTTTCTTTTCAAAGTCATTTATTAAGTTATCTGTTCATTTAGGTACTTGCATTATTAGTGCCTCAAACAGTTAAATTTTATTGTTTCATTGCCATGTTTACAATCCCCTCCATGCATCATCAACCAGTCAAAGGTATACCCTGCAAGGCTGTCCCTTGGTTATCAGCACACAGCCCCTCTCCCTCTCTGGGTCTAGAGTCCCCAGCTGCTCCATCTCTGCCTCCATCTCAGGCATCACTGTTTCTCTGGGTAGGGTCCCGCATTCTGCTCTTCTCCCTTGATGGCCCCAGGGACCTCCGCTCCTGGACTGCAAAGTCAACCACTCCCCTCCTTTTGCTACAAAACATCTACCTTTACATTTCCAACACTCATAGTCAGTCCTGATAGCATTTATTCACGATTGTGCCACATGAGTGCTATCCCTATCTCCTTTCATCAGCCCACCCAGACAGATTGGATACTACTCAGTGGAGGTTCTACATTCCTTTATGTCCTCTGGATCTAGGCTCCCTCTTGAAAGCTTATAAGCCAGTCACTTCTTGCCTTTGTAGCCCCTCATTTTGGGTAGCCAATGTCCAGGTTGCCCATATCTGTCTACTCTGTGTATCGAGGGGGTGGGAATGATCCTCGCTGTAAAGATTTGTTCCCTCTTTTGGCATCCATAGGTGTAGGTGAAGTTTGTCAAATTCTCTCTCTTTTTTTTTTTTTCCCTTCTTCTTTTTTCTTCTAGTTGAGTTTACTCTTTTTTTCCCTTCTTCTTTCTTCTTCTAGTTGAGTTCTGATCATCCAGTCTCTTCTTTCTTCTTCTAGTTGAGTTCTGATCATCCAGTCTTTGAAGCCAAGTCAATTGGGTATTATCTGCAAGTGTGGGTGTTCTTGTGCATATGCCCTCTCTTCTTATCAGCTGGATGCTTCATTCTCCACTCTAGTCTTCTGTGGCTATATCACTGACTCTGGGCCCAGGACTCTTGCCATACTGCTGGCCAACCAGGTCCCCACACAGATTCACAGGAGTCTATTGAACATGGTTAGGGCTTAGCGTGCAGCTTCATTGCTCTTTTCCCCTCACTTCCCCTTATCGGTGATCAACGTGGTCACCAGTCAGAACGCATGTCTGCTCTCGTGTATTCTCATTGAGTCTTAGTCTTGGAAGGGGGTTTACCCTGAGGGGACCCGACCTCTTGACTTGATGTCTCCTGGGTGAGCAACTTGCTTGTCCCACCCTTTTCTTGATGAACTTGAGTGCCCGCTTATCCTTAGAGACCTGAACAGCTCCATGGCCCAGAGCTTATAAGGCACAAAGCCACACACCTCCCGGATCATGTCCCACACGAACTTGGTGTGCTTGGTGAGGCTGTGCCTTGGTTTGCTCATGTTCTTGGTTACTCTGTAGCCCTTGTTGAAGCCAATGGCCATAGGAGAGCGTACAACCATAGCTGCTTTTCTTCAATGGCTGCTGCGGCGGAAGGGACTTCTCTGTTCTTTTATTCATGTATTTTATTAATAATATTTAATATTCCCAACCTACTGTTCATTTTTTATTTTCCCCTGAGTAGAAATCAAAGAGCAAAAACTTTAAGGCCTCAAATGTGAATCTCTTTTTCAGCTGCAGAAAGAATACTGTTAACAAGTATTGCTGATTCGACTCCTTCCTTTATAAAAATATCATTCTTTGCCAGGATAAGACAGAGAAATCTTTATTGTTCCTTACCACTTAAAATAAGGAAGCTAATATTAGCCATAAAACTTGTGTCAGTGAATATTATTAAGATGATTTAGCTTGAAGTATGTTAAAATGCCCAATGCATTAAAATTATATTCTATATTGAAATACATTAAAAATATTCTATATTGAATTGTATAGGAGTTCTAAAGTTCTGGTATGGTTCTGTACAATAAGCACTGGATCGTAAGGTCAGTTTGAACCACAAGTTTGGTGGTTCAAACTCACCAGGTATCCTCAGACACAGGTTTCCTAGGAAACCCTATATAGGATCACTGTGAGTCGGAACTGACCCAAAGGCACTTAACAACAAAAACAATGACATACTGAATTAAAGCGCAAACAATTAAAAACAGCAAGCAAAAGAAAAATTAAATGAATAAAATATAACTTTACTTTGGAATAAAATAGCTAAAAATATTAATAATGTAGACATTGGTTTCAGACTACCTGACTACACCCATATAATCACTGTGAACTTGACAGTGGTGGTCTTTGATGTCTTGCACAGAGGTCATTAATTCGAGGGCTGTGAGTGATGGATGGTGGAGATGGCATATTCAGACATGCACCTCCCTGCAGCCTGTTGGCAGGGCTTTCTCCACAGCCTATCCTCCTATTTCCTCATGCTAACCCAATTCTTTATCATTGGAATAGTGTTTCTGTGAGGTACAGATACTTCAGAGAAATGTACTGGAGGTAGACATGGTAATGAAAAGGTACATACAATTAATATTGTAAAGAAATTGATTTTATTACCTGGTTAGAGACCTTTAATATATTTCTTGGACTAACCAGCTTCATCTTGAGTCTGAAGGACTTAAATGCATCTGTGGATAAAGATATTCTACATCTTCCCAAATCTTCATTGAGGGAATGAATGTTCCCTAAATCTAAAAAATACCCACTCTAGACAGGACAGGCTGATGAGTATGCCTACTTAAAGCCAGAATTACCTGGGAAAGTCCAAAAGCATTGGTACTAGGGTTTCAGTTCATAAATGCATGAGTTCATTTCTAACCAATGTATTTAAGCATGTCTTTGCTACTGTTGGATGACTTCAGACAAGTTCTCTTAGTAGTATACTTAACTTAGTCTTGTTAGGGTGCATAATAATAAAAAAAAGGAGTAGTTTTTATGCCTTGGGAAAAATGATTTGAGATCAGCACTAATATAAAAATTTTAATAAAATTCAAATGAATGTCTTCCCTAACATTTGAGCTTTGCAACAAGTTTACAGCAATGCTGCCCTATATAAAACCATGTGTTTAGATGGATAAAGTATTTTAAGGAATGCCAGAAAGACCTCAAAGATGACTCAAGACAGGGAAGACTGTCAACTTTGATGAATAAAGAAACTATGGCTGAAGTCCAGAAACTGGTAGAAGAAGACTATAGAATTGTCATTGATATGATAGTTACTGAAGTTGGCATCTCCCATGATTCAGTATTTTCAATTTTAAGTGAATATCTTGTCCTCAGCAAGCTTTCGGCTAGATGGGTGCTAAAAGCATTGCTCAAAAATTAACTCACAGAGCTGATTTTACCATCAATCTTTTAAGCAAGGACAAAGCTAATGAAGGTGATTTCATGGTATGAATCATAACTGAGAATGAATCTTGGACTTACCATTACAACCCAGAGAGCAAGTTCCAATCAAAACAGTGGTTTTTGAGAGGGATCTGCTGGGCCAGCTAAGTTCAAGGCAGAGAGAGGTCAGTTCAGAAGGTTATAGTGACTACTTTTCAAGATAGATTATCTTGAAGGACCTAGGATGATCGTAGACATTTATTACAAATTAATTCATTTTCTGTCTCTATAGAGAACTGAAAACTGCATTGATGAGAAAAGGGCCAAAAAATTTCACCAAGGAATCTTTTTCCATCACGACAATTCACTTGTCCATTCTTTGAAGGCAGCAAGGGTTTTCCTCTGAGAAGCATGTTGGCAAATCTTACCCCATCCACTCTACAGCCCCAATCTTGCCCCTTCACACTTCTTTTGTCCCCAGATTCAAAGAACATTTAAAATAAACACTATTTTAGTTCCTCGAGGATGCTAAAACTGACATTCTGATGTGGTTTGAATCGAAGATCACAAAATTCTGCGGAGAAGGGTTAGTGAGATGTGAAGGGTTAGCCTTCAGAAGTGTACAGACCTAGCTGCAGGATATGTTGAAAAACAATAGCTTCAAATTTTTATTTGAAAAAGGTGTCTATGATTTTCTAGCAATACTTTTTGACTTACCCTTTGAATGTTTCATTTTGCCTTTTAGGGTAATGCAGGTGCTCCAGGAAAGCCTGGACAATTGGGAAATTCAGGCAAACCGGTAAGATGTCTTTTTCTTTTCCCATAAATTATAATCCATTATGATCACAAAGCAAAGGATCAAAGAATGCTACCTTTTTCTCTACCTGCCTTCCTCATAACAGGGCCAACAGGGACAAACAGGAGAGGTGGGACCCAGAGGACCACGTGGGCTTTCTGTGAGTACTTCTGTGGAACTTCCCCAAACACCTTCTCAGGGCTTAGCTGCATGTTCCTTTCTTCATTTATACTTGAATGCCTTCTGATGTTTGAGCATATACTAGTCCAGAGGAGACAATTTAATGGAAGTGTTGTTTAGATACATAATAGATGTCTTCTCCTCAGAAAATGGAAACCAAAATGAAGTACTTCCAAAAAACATGATGACTCTCTTTGCTCTCATCCAGAATGGAAGGAAATATTTTAGTATGTTTTTAAGAATAGACCAAACATTTTATTGAGATAAAATTCACATACCGTAGAATTCACCCATTCATTTTAATTGATTTTGAATATACTCAGAGTAGTATAATCATCACCATAATCAACTTTAGAGCATTTGACACTTTGCATCCATTTACAGTCATTCCCCATTTCCCCTTAACCCTGTTGTTGTTGTTAAGTGCCGTCGAGTCGGTTCTGACCCATAGCGACCCTGTACAGGATTTCCGAGGGTGTAAATTTTTACGAGAGTAGAAAGCCTCATCTTTCTCCCACGAAGCGGCTGGTAGTTTCGAACCGCTGACCTTAAGGTTCGCAGCCCGATTCGTAGCCACTACGCTACCCTAGACAACCATTAATTCATTTTCTGTCTCTATAGATTTTCCTACTCTGGAAATTTCCTACAAATGGAATACTACTACTTTTTTTTTTCCTTGGTGACTAATTGCTGTGATTTAGATTAAAGTTTTTTCCAGGTTCATCTATATTGAGGCATGTATCAACACTTCATTTTTTAATTGCAAAATAATATTTCATGTGTGGCTATGCCATGTTGTATTTTTCCATTTATCATGGATCCATGCATCATCAAAATGATTACGTCATCGATGGATCTTTGGGCTATTTCCAGTTTTTGACAATTATGGATATACTACTATGAACATATGCACAATTTATTTTACTTTCCTCAAACATGAAAATCCTCCCTCAACATACTCAAAAAATACTTAGAAGGATCTACAGTTGGACATATGTTTTAATTTCTTCTGAATAAATATCTAAGAGAAGAATTTCTGGGTTATATGGTAACTCTGTTTTTTTTTTTTTTTTTTTTGAAGACCCACCAGATTGTTTTCTCTTAGAGTGAGTCTGTAAATTTATCTCTTTTGCAGCAGATAACAATATATATATTTTTTCACTAGGTGAAGTGCAGACCTTAGAGAAAAACTCTCTTATAATAAATAGAAGGCTAAACATTATGTTCTTAAATTGGACCTAATTTTTTTTCTCTGGCCCTCAGTTTGGATTCTTATTTTTAAAGTCTGCTGAGTAACAAAAAGAACTCGATGTGATAACCCAGAAACATTTCCAACTGTAGATACTTCTAAGTATTTTTTGAGTAGGTTGAGGGAGGATTTTCATGTTTGAGGAAAGTGAAATATCCCGATATTTTGTGGCATGAGAATGGAGTTTTTCTCCTCACAGATGTTTGCCACCTGACCTCTAGCAAGTAGCTTTGCAGCTAAAGTATAGCTCCCACTCCTCATTATACTCCACGCTCACCCGCTCCTCACTTTTTTTTTTTTTTTTTTGGTCTATTTTGCTGAAGGCACTGGGTTTCTAATTAAAATATTTTCCTTAAACTGACTGTCAAAGCAATAAGACTATAGCTGGATCACATTCATAAAACAATAAAATGCTTTATGACTGGTTCAGAAAGATCTAGTAGTATGGGAAAGGAGTACTGGAACTTTGAAATTGTTTGCTATTACATCTGCTACTTGTAGAGCAGGAAACTCTGTATAGTTAAAGGAATATTGACTAAGTACTCACTGTGTGCCAGGACTATGCACTGAACATAAAAAGTGACACAAAGTAGAGTGGTCTTGTCCCACCGAAGTGCCATGGACTATATAAAGCAATGAGCAACGGACAGAACTGCAGGAGAGGGGTGAATTCGTTCTCTCACGAGCAGAGGAGGGTCAGAGGAGGTTACGTTCACACAGGGTATAGAGCCTAAATTAGATTTGAGTTTTGAATTTCTGCTTGAGCCCAAATACTTTACATCTTTCCTGTTACGGAGGCTTGAAGCTTTGGCATTCTTTTCTTCATCACATTTCCTATTTTTAGTAGGACTTTTTGATTCTACCTCCTTTTTTTCAAGGGCTCTTCAATTCATCTGTTATTTTCCACTCACACTTCTACCACCCTTCTTCAGGACATTCTGGACTGCTTGGATTATTGCAATTGTGTCCTGATTTGCTTTCTTCACATCACTCTTTCTTTCCTTCCTCTCTCAGCTTTTCCCAAAGGGTAATGTTGCTATTGACTAGAACAGTTCTTTGTTTTCTAGGACTCTTGTATATTGCAGGGTATCTAGCAACCATGGTCTTCAACCACTGAATATGAGTGGTATTCCTACAGTTATTAAGACAAAGATTCCAAAAACAATTCCAAAATCCCTTGGGAATGGTAGTGCTTTCCTTTGTGCCAGACCTATAATATAGAAGGAGTCCTGGTGTGGTGCTGTGGGTACAAAGCTGTTTGAACTGCAAGGTCGGTGGTTCAAGCTCACCAGCTGCTCCTTGGAAACCCTATAGGTCAGAACCAACTCTACGGTACTTCACAACAACAACAACAATAATATAGAAGGCTCTCTTCTCCATTTCTCTGAGTCAACTCCCACATACATTCTTACATGTAATTAAAATGTTAATTCTACCATGAAAAAGTTTGATTATGCTCTATTCCTGATAGAAGTGATCTTTCCTTATTCTAGAACCTATCATAACTCTTGGTCCCTTTGTGCCCCATTCTGTGTTCACCTTTGTGTTCCCTATATCTTGCTAGGCCCTTTCTAGGCTCCCAGACCCTGACTAGGACCTGCCATAAGGTAGATGTTCAATAAATATTTCTTGAAATGAATTGAATTGGAGACACAATAAGTCTTGCTGAGCTGTCTTCATTGGTAATAAGTGAATTCTCACCTACTATAACATTTTTCAGAGAAGTGTCATGGTAAGTTATAAATATTATCATTCTGGAGAAGAGTTTTAACACCAAATCTACTTACTGAAAGATATATTTGTTCTTCATTTTACATCATTAAATTCAGTTCTGTAGGTAGGTTCACACTTTTCCAACTATTCCTCACAAGTTTAATCAGTTTTTCCCACAAATCTCAAAATTGAGAAAACTAGTAAAAGAAATGAGAATGCATTTGGAATGTGTTCTAATGGTCAATCGAGAGTGCGTTGTTCTGTAGGATAAGCACTGTAATGCTAACCACAAGGTCGGTAGTTCAAACCTACCAGCCATTCCTTGGGAGGAAGATGAGGCTTTTTGCTCCCACAAAGATTTACAGCCTTGGAATCCTATACAGAGTCAGTATGAACTCCTCAGCATTTAACATCAACGAAACCAACTCCTCAGCATTTAACATCAACAATAATAGTCAATCAGGACTAATTGGGACATGGTTTTGAAATTAAATGGGATTCTTTCCTTCCTTACCATCAAAATTTGTCAATTCCATCAAAATTTGTCAATGCCACAGCAAAGAGTATTGGAGTTTTTGATATCGCCAGTGATTTCTTGTGAGCATATATCTTTACCCCTTGAGTCATGTTTCTGGCTTTCTCTATTCCACTTGCTTAATACTTAAACCTGGGTGGCTCCTACTCCAGAACAGACAAGATAGGTAGAGCTTTTGATTTGGTCTCACTATGCATTGGCTTCTGTCCACTACCCTTTTCCCGGCTTCTCAGAATTCCCAAGACTTTTACTAAGTGGATTGTATTTGCTTTGCTTTCACAATACTGACAGGGTGAGTGCTATGTGGATCTATTCTTAGTTTTCTGGAGATTATATGCTCCTGAGAGTATAGAAGCTTATCTCATTCCTCTTGGTGACCCTTACTTACACCCCACCACCAACAGCCTCAACACAGAAGTGCCCTCCAGCTGCCTATAAATAATATGTTAAGCAGCTGTGATAGTTGTCGTTTATACAGATTTTTACCTACTTCTGTGTGTAAAGGAATATTAAGTTTGTCTCAGAGAGAATTGATTTTTAAATATATTTTTGATAAATCTAAAGTTATTATTATGTTGTTGTTGGTGTTGTTAAGTGCCTTCGAGTTGGTTCTGACCCATAATGAGCCTGTATAGGGTTTGCAAGGATAAGCTGATAAGCTTAAACCACCAACCATGCTGTTCAAACTGACTTTGTTGTCCAGTGCATTAACCCACAGCGCCACACCAGGACTCAAAGTTATTAGTAGAATAGGACTAATATGATCTTCCAATGTTAATATGAAAATGCATTCACAACAACAATCTATAGAAATCAGTAATGATCTCACTGGTTAATCAACAACTTTTTCTCTAAAGAGGCATTTATGTAGTGTGAACTAAGTATGTTGCTGTTGTTAAGTACTGTCAAGTCATTTCCAACTCATAACTAGCCTGTATAGGGTTTACAGTGAGTGGCTAGTGGGTTTGAACTTCTGACCTTGGGATTAGCAGTCCAGTGCTCATTCTACAGTGCCACACTGAAACTCTGAAATATGTATATATAAAAATTAAAGCCACTTTCATTGAGTCAATTCCTACTTACAGCGACCCTGTGTAGGGTGATGGCTTCCTAGTGATAGCTCAGGAGGATGCTTTAAATTTGAAGTTAGTTTGCTAACTAACTTAGGGAATGAGGAGATGGGTTAGTGTGAGACATCATTGAAATATTTTTCCAAAAAGTGTCTTAGAGGAATCTGATGCACAGCTAGAGCTGAGAATAACTGGTATAGGGTCTGCATCTTTTTATAAAACCTAGACTGACTCCTTATATGGGATGAATTAGCAGAGCAGCTGAACATGTGGGATATATCTGTATCTATATCTATCTATCTATCTATCTATCTATCTATCTATCTATCTATCTATATGGTGGCACACAGCATCGAAACTTTTATTATGGTCTCCTATTTTTAATGGTGGGATTTTGCTTTTATCCGGGTTCCTTAAGATTCCCTTTTTACCATTCAGAATTCTTGTTGTTTGTAAATATTAGCTGCTGGGCAGAAGAGCCATTTCCTTACGGGCCTGCCCTGCCCTCATCTGAGAATATGTTATCACCCCAACTATTGAAGCATAAGGGGTTTATCATTTATTTAGTGATTCTTCCAGCATACTTGTGGTTACCAGTGTCATGCTAATTCTTCCCTGCAGAATGTGTTTAGTTTAATAACGCTTGTAAAGATTACTACTTACGGTCGTGTTAATCTTTTTATTAGCTTATTGGGTCAAATTCTAGAGCTTAAAGAAAAAGTTTGCATGTCTTAAGAATATATAGAAATTACAAAAATGACCATCAGAAAATCTTACTGTAAATAGTTTGTTAATAACGGTTGGGTCACTATGGTTAAGAATGAACACTGCTGTTTTTCACAGTGTGGTGATTTCTACAGAAATATCTAGATGTAGAATGGCCAAGGGTTTATAGGGAGGAAGTGACATAAAAATGAGGAACCACATGCTGTCTACTTGAGCAATTACAGAAGAGTTAGTGCCCATAATATCACCAATCCTCCCCCAAGTCCTGTGTGTGCTGACTCTCCTGGGTGCCCAGTAGGCTGTCTCCAGTGTTCTGAGCTACTTACATGAATGATCAAGTGCTTGCCAGTGGTTGAAAAATACTTATGAATTGGACATTGTTGTTGTTGTTGTTATGTGCCTGCGGAGTCGGTTCCGACTCATAGCAACCCTGTACAGGGTTTCCAAGGCTGTAAATCTTTATGGGAGCAGAAAGCCTCATCTCTCTCCTGTGGAACAGCTGGTAGTTTCGAACTGCTGACCTTAAGGTTCGCAGCCCAATTTGTAACTACTACGCTACCAGAGTTGAATATTAAGTGCTTATAAAAGACAGAGAAAATAAGTTCCAGCAGGAAAAAATCTTTGTTTTTGACTGGAAAGATAATGAATCCTTCAAAAAAAATAGATGAAAGGTTATACAACACTTTAATTTAGACTTTTGGTTTGTGGAAGGGAAAATAAGATACATTAATCATCTTTATTTTAAATAAGATAGCATTAAGTTTGATTTACTCAGAAGTAAATACTTGGAGGTTGTGCTAAGAATAGAGCTTTCACCTTCTGATAGTATTAATTTCCTACAAATGACTATTAACTGTTTCCCACAAATGACTACTAATTGTTCTGTGAGTGAAAGTCATGTTAGGCCAATGACATTTAGGATCTCCATTGTGATGCAATTCAAAAATCATTTGAAAACGTCTAAAGAGCAGACATACTGAAAAAAAACACTAGACTTTAATTTTGAATTTCGGGGTCAAACGAATGGGGTGGAACCCAGGCTCTATGTTTGTCTATTTATATTTATAGATGCATATAGGACTATATCACAGTGGCTGGTTTATGTCCTTTAGTGCCCATCTTCCAGAGCTTCTAAGTAGCTTCCTTAACAGAACTTATAAGGGTTAAGGACTCTTGCATATTGCCCTAAACTCATTTACAAGATAAGTTGTTATTGTAGAAATTGTTGAGAGATATTTTAGACCAGGTAGTTCTAATCACCTATCAATCATATGTTGTTATTGTTGTTGTTAAGTGTTGTTGAGTCTGTTCCAACTCATAGTGACCCTGTTTAGGGTTTCCGAGGAGTGTCTGGTAGGTTTGAATTGCAGACCTTGTGGCTCAAACTGACGTTGCAATCCAGCACCTTATCCTTCAGCACAACAACTACCAAAAAATTGTAGTTCATAGCAAGAGAGTGTTGCAATTTAGCAAACATTTGCTAATTTTAGAGAAATTAAATATTCAGACTGTTTATGGATCTTGACATCTTGTCCAACTAAAAGATGAATGAATAGTATATGGGCCCAAACCTAATAATGTTCTCAGAAGCAGTTATAAATATTAAACAATGATAGGGAGTTGTCATGCCATTTTAAAGAAGAACTAAATCAAATAACTCCTTTCATTTTTAATATACAACTTTCAGGGAATGAATAACCTCATTGTTCAGCTTGAACATGTTTTAGAAAGAAAAAAAACTTTTATCAAACTGCATAAAATTGTGTAATGTTCTTAGTGAAAGAACTCAAAAGAGTTGCTGTGTCTTCTTTTCCTAAAGGTCAGATCTTTCAAAAATAAAACCGGAGTGTTGCTTTTGTTACCATGAATGGTTAATTTTCAGGGTTTATTTAATCTTTTAAGAAATTTCAAGACTAAGATTGAGTACAACAAATAATTTCATAACACGTAAACAGATCTATATTCTGTGTCTTTTTGAACTTTTGGTAGTAATTTAGGGGCAAGCATCTCTATCCCATGTCTCTTTATTTGCTCATGATGTTCAAGATAGTCTGCCAGATATTGCTTTAAAATGTGCTATAGAACCCAATGTTTATACCATTTCCTATGCATTCAAAACTAGTATAACTGCACGTCAAAAGCAGAGTCTAAATGAAAGGGTAAAGCATGTACACAAGTAATCATAATCTGTTAGTAGATAATGTCAATGTTGAAAACTACTAATTGGCATTCTGTATACAGCTATCAGATACTATTACTACCTTACAGTCTGTCATCACAATAAATAGCAGGAGAACGTTTACTGAAAGATGAACAAAATGGGTGGTATAACATTCTATATAATGGTCTCGGCTTCAGTCAAAGGATGGGGAGAATACTTTAATCATTTTTATATTTAAACAAAAATCTAAGTATGATGGTATCTTATCTACCAAGTATTTAAGTATTTGTATTTTGATAAAAACAAAACAAAGCATTCGGTTAACAACCATGTTTTTTTTCCAAAGGGCAGTAGAGGAGAAATAGGACCAGTAGGACCTCCAGGCATACCAGGTAAACTGGTAAGTAATAGGTTTATTCCCAGCAGTTGATTTGTTCTCCACAAATTAATATTACAAAAAATATTTTAGAAATAAGAAAGAAAATCAATTTAGAAAGGGTAATTTAATAGCTTCCTATTGTTACCCAAATGTGTGAAAATGTAAATGTGAAATTTAAAATTAAGTCTAGAATACCCTCAGAGGGTTTTATAATCAAATGTGGTTTGCAGCATACATTTTGAAACTGGGAGGAACATGAAGTACTACATTTGGCCTCTGGTTGTTCTTGGAATGGAAGAGACCCATATGTGAATGCTGCCTTTGATTTCTTGTGCAGCGCTTGTTTACATTGTAAGAGAAGCTGGACTGTGTCAGAGGCTTGACTGAAAGAGCCCACTGTTGATAGGGAATGCAAACCAGGGAATAAGGGTCTCAGAAGTGGAAGGGGCATGATAACTGGACCCCCTCCTCCTAAGAATGTGGAAGAGAGGCAAATTGAAGAAACAGGCTTAAATCAATATGCATGCCCAAGGTTGTAACTTGACTTTCACTCGTTCAGTGTTGCAGTAATAGTGACTCTGGAGACTTTATGTTTGTTTTCTCAGGGTTCTTTTGGTAGTCCTGGTCTCCCTGGCTTGCCTGGCCCCCCTGGACTTCCTGGAATGAACGGTGACAGGGTAAGACATCAAACATTCCAAAAAGTTCCTTATTTGGAAGGTCAATTTCTACAGTGTTGAGAAATCAAACTTGTTTTTGGCTCAATGGAGCATTTACTGGAATTCATCATAGAGAAACAAAAAGGTATTTTAAGTTATACAGACTTGAGATTATAAAACCTATTAATATAGAAATTTATTAGAAGGGGAAAAAAAAGTTGAGAAAAGTAAAAATTTATCTTGTAATCCCACTCTATTCATGAGATTAGAGTGCTGATGGCTCTATAGAATAAGCACTGGACTGCTAACCACAAGGTCACTTGTTCAAGTCCATCATGGGGGAAAGATAGGCTTTCTGCTCTCATGAAGAATTACAGCCTTAGAAACTCTCTACAGGGTTGCTATGAGTCAGAACCTACTTGATGGCCCACAACAACAACAACAACATTCATGAGATATTATGTGGATGTGATTCGAGAATGCCTGCAGTTGTCAGACATTCGTGGACAAAGGATGAACTTCTCCAGGTCTTACATGATTCTTATTAGGTGGTGAGCAAGGAAGACTTCTCCCATCATATTCATACTTGCCCTATTATCCTACCTAGTAAATTTGAGTCCTGGTGTGTCACTGTAGGATAAGCACTGGACTACTAACCAAAACGTTGATGGTTCAAACCCATCAGCTGCTCCTTGAAAACCCTATACAAAGTCATTATGAGTTGTAATGGCACCACCAACAACAATAAAAGGAATTTGTTCACTTCAAATTATATGGTGCATTATCCTTAAAAAGCTCAAAATACTGAAAAAATATGTTTTATTCTTTACAGGGTATAGTTGAAAAGCTCAAAATACTGAAAAAATATGTTTTATTCTTCACAGGGCGTAGTTGGTGAACCTGGTCCAAAGGGTGAACAGGTAACTACTATTGTTTGACTAATATGAAATGCCGTGTTTAATATGCACCACTTTATACATACAGGGGCGTCTGACCATTTGATTTGTGGGTGTGGTTAAAAAGATGGGCACTAACAGTTTTTCCTCATCCTTTTTCATAGTGTGTGAACGCTAGGGTGTAGTTTCGCCTACAGCTGTATAGATCTACTTTTTTAAAAATGTGCTAGCACTCTTCATGGCTCACCTCCAGGATACATACTAACTCCTTTCAAAAGAGTGGCCCTGTCTCTCTGGCTCACCTAATTTGTTTGCTGAAAGCTAATGAAACCTTCCATAGCCACACCATAATGTTTTGTTTACTTATTTTTATGAAGACCTCAGCAAGTAAATGATGCAGACTGAATTATATTCAGTCCTTTTCCAACTGTAAGAGACCTCTTTCAAGAGTTATCTACTTTATAAAATTGCTGGTTATGGTCATTAATTCTGAATTTTAGCTAAAATTCAACCTCATCTCTGGAGGAGTCTCTCTAGGGTATCTGGACAAACCACTGACATTTAGGTTGGAAAGCCAGTGAGAGAAATTTATATTCTGCACCATCCTGGGAGCATCTGGGACACTTATAAATGTGTATTGATGTTGACTGGTAAAAATTCACCCAAAAGAGTACGAATTCTAAAATGTTCTATTTTCTATAAAATTTTAGGGTGCCTCTGGTGAAGAAGGTGAAGCAGGAGGAAGGGGTGAACTTGTAAGATATTTTATTTTCTGGTTTCTGATGGAACCTTATTGATTTTGAACTGTATTAGAAATATTTTTTTCTTATTTATAATACTATCTGTTACCCTTCTTGCCTTCTTAATCATATGAGATGCTTCTTAAATAAGCTAACAAAAAATCTCCCCAAGATTGCAGTCAAGATCAATTAAAGCAGAGGGAAAATGCCCCAAGTTTGAGATTCACCTGTGGATCTGGCCTTAAGTTTTGTGTGTATATGTGTGTGTGCGTAAAAATGATAAATTTTTCACCTGTAAGAGTATACTTTTCCTTAGAAATTCAAGTTCAAGGTGATTCTTACATGACTGCAGTAAGTATATGGATAGTTCTTATTTTGGAAACAAAACTGAAGTTTTGTTATAGTTAGAATGCAGTGAATCATCAATTTGTCTGAGGACATTCTCTCTAGTCTAAAAGCCCTCTCAAGAAATGGCCTCCATCTCCAGGGAATACCTCTGCTAAGTCACTGGGAAGGCAATAGAATGAAAACAAGTTATCTATCCTGCTAGAACTGCTTGGTCTGCTGGTCCATTGCTATGGTTTTGACATGATCTAGTGTAGTGGTTACAAATCGGGCTGCTAACTTCAGTGTCAGCAGTTCGAAACTACTAGCTGTTCCATGTGAGAAAGATGAGGCTTTCTGCTCCTGTAAAGATTTACAGCCTCGGAAACCCTGTACTAAGGGTCGCTATGAGTCGGAACCGACTCTACAGCACAAAACAACAACAACAACATGACCTAAAATGAAAACTTATGTTTTGATCCTTTGGGGTGGGGGCAGTAGATTTCTCATAAGTGAGCTTTAGAGAGCTGTTAGTATAGGAAAAAAAAAAAAATCTAGGAATGACATTTTATTCAGATTTTTAGGATGATAAAGCTAATAAAAACGTAACATTTGGATTAGGTAAAGTTTGTCAACTATTAAATAACTTGAAAGAAGATGATTTCCATTTTTATTTCCTGTTGAAGTTGCTCATCTTGTGGGTTAAAAGAATGTTTTAAATTATTATGTTTTCTACTGGAGATTAACTGACATGCTAAATCTTTAGCAGAATTCATATCTTTCTTTTTTTTTAATCATAAAAGCTTACATATTTCATTTGATAGACTTTTTGGATGAATTAAAAAATACTGCTTGAGTTTCAAAAGTGAAGACATCAAGTTTTAAATGTTGATTATGCTTGAGAGCAGAATACTATTTTGAAATCTTTTGATTTACACATTTTATTTTAATTCCCCATACCTAGAATTTTAGGTCTGGATGCAACCATGAGGATCTCTGATGCAACCCTGGTTGCTTGACAGATATATTAAGGCAGGGTTGTAGAGTTAAGTAGCAGAAGTAGGACTTGAATCTAAAATTTGAGTCTAGTGCTTTTCTGAAGTTCCAGGATCGATCTCCTCATGGTTTTATATAGATTTTACCTTTCTAATGTTTTTATGAAACTACCAAATGTGACTACATTGTTATAATTTAATTTTGTTTTCATTATTTTAGGGAGATATAGGATTACCTGGCCAAAAGGGATCTGTAAGTATAATGAAGACTAATGGTATATATATACATAGAAAAACAGAGCTGTAGAAAACACAGTGCTCTGCTTTATGAAATTATTTGATAAAATTCAGTTCTTAAAGAATTTACTTTCAAGGAAATGGATTTCTAAATCTATTCTTAAGGTAATGGGTAATCCAATAGACAACAATTTACAACTGTGTAAATGGATCTATCCTTTGAACTAACCAACTCTAAAGCAAATTTTTTCACCCTTATAAATGACTCAGTAAGTATTACATAGTGAGACTCTAATTTCCTCCCTAAATGGGTCATTCTGATTTTATTTTATTTTTGGTATTTTATTGTGCTTTAGGTAAAAGTTGACCTTGTAATTTAGTTTCCAATTGATAATCCAGATGCAAATTTTTACATGACATCACTTGCAATCCTCCCAAGGTGGCAACACTTTCCACATTCCCTCCCTGCGTTCTCTGATTCCATTCATCCATTTTCCCTGTCCCTCCCTGCCTTCTCATCTTTGTTTCAGGCAAATGCTGCCCTTTTGGTTGTTCTAAGGAGCATGCTCTTCATGTGTGCTATTGTGTTATATTCCTGTCTATTATTTGGCTCAGGGTGTATCTTGAGTTTCAAATTACAAAACTATCTTAGGGCAACATTCTCAGGGGTTATTCCAGTCTATTTCAGACCACTAGGTCTAGTTTTGTTTTTTTGAATTTGAGTTTTGACATTTTTACCCATTCTAACAGGGACTTCTATTGTGCCCATCCATTCATTGATGAACATTTAGATTGTTTCTGTCTTTTTACTATTGTGAATAATGCTGCTATAAACGTGGTGTACATATTTCTATTCATGTCACGACTCTTATTTGACCATACAATTGATTCAAAATGTCCAATGCCAGGCTATTTCAGCTCATTAATGTCTAGATGAGCTCATAAGGAACCTGTACATAGGCCAAAAGGCAGTTGTTTGAATAGAACAAGGAAACAACAGATAATTTAAATTAAGAAAGGTGTGCGCTAGGTTGTATTCTTTCACCATACTTATTCAACATGTATGCTGAGCAAATAATCCCAGAAGTTGGATAATATGAAGAAAAATGTGGCATCAGGATTGGAGGAAGACTTATTAACATCCTGCGCTATACAGGTGATGCAACCTTGCTTGCTGAAAGTGAAGAGGCTTAAAATACTTACTGATGAAGATCAAAGACCACAGCCTTTGGTATGGATTGTATCTCATTGTAAAGAAAACAAAAATCTTCACTATTGGACCAATAAACAACTTTCCTATAAATGGAGAAAAGATTGATGTTGTCAAAGACTTCATTTTTCTCAGATCAACCATCAATACACATGGAAGCAACAGTTAAGAAATCAAATGATGTATTAGGCAAATTTGCTGCACAAAATCTCTTTAAAGTGTTGAAGAGCAAAGATGTCCATTTGAGAACTAAGGTGCGCCTGACCCAAGCCATAGTATTTTGAATAACCTTATATGCATGCCAAAGTTGGACAGTGAATAAGACAGACTGTAGAAGAATTGATGCATTTAAATTATGATTTTGGAGGAGAATATTTAAAGTCCCATGGACTGCCAAAAGAAGAAACAGATTTGTGTTGGAAGAAGTACAGCCAGAATGCTCCTTGGAAACCAGTGTAGCCAGATTTCGTGTCTCATACTTAAGGACATGTTATTAGGAGGGACCAGTGTTTGGGGAAAGAGACCATGTTTGACAAAGTGGAAGGTCAGAGAAAAAGAGAAAGACCCCAACGAGATACATTGGTACAGTGGGGGCAGCAATGGGCTCAGGCTTAGCAATGATTGTGAGGTTGGTGTGGGAGCAGGCAGTGTTTTGTTCTGTTGTGCAGAGGGTCGCTAAGATGGTACCAACATGACTTAACAGCAAGTAACAACAACAACAACGCCTAGGATGTTGATCTTTATGCGTTACCATTATTTTTGCCAACTTCAAATGTTCCTAAGTTCATACTTAATAGACTCCGCATTGCAATTATTAATGGATATTTATAACTGTTTCTTTTCATTTTGAATCAAGCCACATCAGCAAATGAAGGTTACAAAAGCTTTGCTCCATTCATGTCATTAAGTTTGACTACTTTATTTGGCAGCTCTTCCTCAGTCTTATTTTGAGTAACTTCCAACTTGGGGCCCTCATTTTCTGGTACTATATCAGACAATGTTTTACTGATATACATAAGATTTTCAGTGGTTAATTTTTCAGAATGGGATGACCTCTTTCTTCTTTCTAGTCTGTCTTAATATGGAAGCTCTGCTGAAACCTTTCCAGGAGGGTTACCCTGCTGGTATTTGAAATTCCGGTGTCATAGCATCCCATATCACAGCAACATGCAAACCACCACAGCATGACAAACTGACAGACAAGTGGTGAAAAACTTTAACATGGCATAAGGGTAAAACAAGTTCAGACTTCAATCTCAAATGCTACCACTACTAGTGTCTAGGTAACTGGCAATTCTATCCTATTTCTGGAATCTTTCTCTGTGTTCTCTTTGTCCAAACTATTATCCTTACATGTTGTTGTTAAGTTCTGTTCAGTTGATTCCAACTCATAGTGAACCTATTTAGGGTTTCCAAGGCTATAACTCTTTAAGGGAACAGAAACCGTCTTTCCCTTGTGGAGCAACTGGTGGGTTCAAACCGCCGACCTTGTGGTTAACAGTTCAGTGTTCATTCTACAGAGCCACAGGCTCCCTACTAACGTCATAGCTGCAATGAATTCTAGATTAAAAAGTTACTCTTTATCTATGCATCACTCCTGTTTTATGTACATAAGGTTTGAGTAACCTTATATGCATGCCAGAGTTGGACAGTGAATAAGATAAACTCATTGAATAAGATAAATGCATATATATGTCACTTCTGTGCTTAAAATCCTTCAGGAGCAATGTTTTATAGAATAATATCAGACTCTTCCTAGCAAGGTGTATGTAACAAAGTCTGTGGAATGGTCACTGCTGTGCTAACCTCATCTGCTGATCTGAAAGTTTATCTGTTTTGCAATTCTTGCGTTACTTTTTATGTGCTACACTGTTTTAACACCATGTGGGCTCTTTTGGGCTGGATTATTATTCTTTTTTCCTTAGGGTAGCTACATCCTACTTAGCATTTGCTTTCCCAGCTTTTGCCCAAATGCTTAAGGGCTTGGCTGCTGAGCCTCCAAAGAAAGACCTACTTCCAAAAAATCAGCCATTAAAACCCCAGTTCTGCTTTGAAACACATGGGGTCACCTTGAATTGGAATCTATTTCATGATAACTAGTTATAACATTTAGCATTTAGAAACATCCTTAATCCCTTTTTCCCAAGGAGGATGTCCCCTAGACTTAGTTATGGGCTTCTCCTTGGGGTCTTTACCCACTGCTGATACTGAGATGCCTCTAAAACTCATATAACTAAATTTCAAGTAACATCTTTATCCTTATGCATCTTTAATGGGAATGGTTTAAGATTAAGAAAATTATAAAGAATATACTGTGATGGAATTTTGTAATAGAAAAATGCCACCATCTGGATATAGTTATTGGTATTGGAAGATAAGAATTCAAACTAAAAAAAAAAAGAAAATGGACAATGCAGTAGTCAAAAAGAATGAATTTCATTCAAAGTTGGATGTAACCCTAGAACTTGGCTCTTGACCATTTTCCTATCTTACTTGACACTATCCAATCAATTCTGATGATGAGATTGAAGTGTGCTATCTCAGGAGTCCTGGTGTGGCACTGTGGACTAATGCATTGTACTGCAAAGTTGTTTGAACTGCAAGGTTGGTGATTCAAGCTCACCAACTGCTCCTTGGAAGCCCTTATACAGGGTCGCTATGGGTCGGAATCGACTCGACGGCACTTTACAACAGCAGCATCCCAGAATCAGAGACACTAGTTCCTAACAAAGACGTGTACTTTACTCATTGATTATGACATAGACACACTTGATAAGAGATGTCTGTAGCCCATTTTCTACTTCAGTGTCCCATTCCTCAATTGAAGAATTCTTCCTTAATGACCCCAGGCTCTTATGCTGTCTTCTGCTGACCTCTGACCCCCTTCATCAAACATTTCCTGTCCTTGGTTCTAGCAATATTTCAAACATTTCCAGCAGAATCATCTAGCCTAACTCGGTATCTGATGTTTTTTGCAGTTCTTCAGCATGAGTCTGAGTTCATTTTGGCTTTGTCTCTGGGTTATTTAGAAGTTGTTATAGTTTTTACACTCTTGGCACCTGAGAATACAACAGTTTTCCAAAGCATATCCTTAGCTCTCTCTGCTAATGCTGCGTTTCAGGAAATCTTTCAAGCAATCATTCTCTCCATGGAAGCAATATTGGCAAGTTCCTCCCCGCCCCCACCCGCATAAGTACAGATTGGAAAAATAAGCACATTTACTGAGCTTTTATTTAGATGTGCCTAGTAAGAGAATTGGAAACCCTGTACAGGGTTGCTATGGGTCAGAATCAACTTGATGGCACTTAACAACAACAACAGTAAGAGCATTGCTTCATCACTTGTCTTCAGTTTAAAACTTTGAACATTTGAAAGAGTTAGCTCTTTCTAGATAAAAAGAGAAGGATTAAATTGCATATGAACATTTGTATCCTGAGCCCTGGAAGTCCCTTTCTGCCTCCTTGCCTTTTATCTTCTCATTCTTATTCTATAAACAGTATATTGTAAATACTTCTGCCACAAATTCCAGCAGAGGCAGTTTAACAAAGAGTGAATTAATTTACCCTCTTTTAAAAAGAGTTATTGTAAATGACGATTCTGCTAAATGCTGTTAGTGGTCTACTTTCTGTCCCTTTCCCACAAAATGTAAATTTTATTTACTTTTGCAGTTAGAAAACAGGGTATTTATTTTATTTAGATTTTTAACGTAATACTTAGAAGAGTCTTGATGTGGCACTGGATCACAAGGTTGGTTTGAACTGCAAGGTTGCCAGTTCAAACTCACCAGCCACTCCTTGGAAACCCTATACAGGGTTGCTAGGAGTCAGAACTGACACAATGGCATTTAACAACAATAATACTTAGGAGCTCTGGTAGCGTAGTGGTTACGAATCGGGCTGCGAACCTTAAGGTCAGCGGTTCGAAACTACCAGCCGCTCCGCGGGAGAAAGATGAGGCTTTCTACTCCCGTAAAGATTTACACACTCGGAAACCCTGTACAGGGTCGCTATGGGTCGGAACCGACTCGAAGGCACTTAACAACAACAACAACAATACTTAGATGAATTGTGAACTTTTTTTTTGTTTGTTTAGTATTTTAATGGAACTGATTGATTTTATGCTCATATTTTATAATGCCTGAATACACCTGGCATCTTTAAATTCCCCCAAAGAATGTTATAAAGACATAATAAGTTATATTCTTGAAAAAATTTTTTTTTAATACTCACTGCATTGGTGATGTACAAAGTAATATGTCTCATATGAACTTAATAGCCTTTTTTGTGGTTTGGAAAAGTTAATAAGTCTTAATAAAACTAATTTGTTGTTAGAAAGTGGCTTAAGCTATGAAGGATATAGTTTCTAAACATGTATTGCTTTAAGTAACATTTTGAAATAATAACTATACTGCTCTCCCCTCCCCCCAAAAAAAGTATGTTTAAAAATCTTGCTTGAACTAGAATTTTAAAAGACTATACTGGTAGTGGTCACCAGTTTGAATCTACCAGCTTCTACACTGGAGAAAGGCAAGGCTTTCTGCTCCCGTAAAGATTTACAACCTCAGAAACCCTATATGGGGTCGCTCTGAGTAGGAACTGACTTGATGCCACACAGCCACCATTGCCACCCGTGAATTGTGTAACATTATGTGTCTACCTTGTGATGATTTGAGGATCTGTAGCCTGTAAAGGAACACTTCTTTGGAGATAAGTAGAATGCAGGAAAACCAAATTTGAAATTTCAATTAAATGCTTCTGTTAGTAATGAGCGACTTATTTCTTGTGTTTAGCCATGGTTTTATAACATGTCATTCTGTTTCAGGTGGGTAATCCTGGGGAGCCTGGGTTGAGAGGGCCTGAAGGAATTCGGGGGCTACCTGGAGTGGAAGGACCAAGAGGACCGCCTGGACCGCGAGGTGTGCAGGGAGAGCAGGGTGCCACTGGCCTTCCTGGCATCCAAGGCCCTGCGGTGAGTGGTGTGTGGTTTCTCTTAAGAGATTCTGTTTCAGAGGTCAGGAAAGAAGGGGCAACTGGGCTAGACTAGACATCAGTCTGTCAGCAGCAAGGGCAAGTCCTGTTATAAATCCAGCCATCTGGTTCCTTGTAGAATCAGTCAGTACACAAGTTAACAATGCCCTCTTTATGGTTCTGTGTATAAACTGCTCTTTTGCTTTTCTGTCCCAGGGTAGAGCACCGACAGATCAGCACATTAAGCAGGTTTGCATGAGAGTCATGCAAGGTAAGTAAGTCACAATGGTTTGGCTTGTATGTTTTCAAGGTGGGAGATTTTGAATAACACTAATGCCATTTCTGTTTTGTCCAATGTGTTGTTATACATAATAGCTTCTTGTTTCAAAGAAAAATATTATCTTTTTGGATTAGCCTAGATGTTTTGTTTAGGCTTGGAGGTTAATGTATAAGAAAGTATAAACAAATGTGTGTATATATTCAAGGAGGCTTTGAAGAGTCCTTGGAAAAATAGAATTAAAAGATAATGGAATTTTTCCTTGAAGTTTTTGAAGCCCCCTGGTGTATGTTTGTTTGTGTGTGTAGTCTTCTTTTCCATGTCAGGTAACTAATTTTCTTTGAAACACAGATTCTCAGATGTCTTTCCCTCCTTGAGATCCAGCTACTTAAGATGTACTCTAAGCTTTCTGTAGGTCACATGAGAAGTAGGTGAAACTCCCCGTCAATGCATAAGGGCACTCACTGTATTCACTGCATGTAAGCATCATTTTCCAAAAATGGTGGCATATTTTCACATTTCTTAACTTTTAATCTAAACTTGTCTGTAGCTATGGTAATTGTTTCTTAGGTCTGCTTAGAATCATTCTAGTTCTGACACCCCACAGAAAATAAAGATGTGCAAAAATAACTGATAACCGAGGAGATTCAGTAATATTGGGGCCCTCTGTGGCACCGTAGGATACACACTTTACCTCAAGGTCAGTTTGAACTGCAAGGTCAGTAGTTTAGACTCACCAGCTGCTCCTTGGGAACCCTATACAGGGTCGCTATTAGTCAGAATCGACATGACAGCACTTAACAACAACAACTAACAAACAGTTGTCTTACTATGTAATCAATTCTGTCATAAGAGAGTCTGTACTCTGCACAGTCTGGCATGTCTGGTAGACTTGTAGAATTCTACAGAACCACCTCTCTATCGCCATTTCTATATTTAAAAACCAATATAGATATCCTCATTACAGAATTTGATTTTGAAAGAATATATATGTAGAAAATTATGATCTATGCTAACTCTTAAATAAGTCATAGAACATACACACTTTAAAATTTTAAACTGTGGACTAAAAATTTGTCTCCAATTCACATTCTCCTTCATACCCTACAGATTTTAAAAAATATTATAGTAGAAAATTTTCCCTGGAGATTTTAATGGGGAAATGCTCTTTTTCTCTGTGGTTTTAGAGTTTGATTCTTAATCTGTTTAAAGGCTCCTGAAAAAGCCCACACAGTTACTAATTTTTAAGACAGACTGTGACAAATCGCAGGAAACAGGTTATTTTTAAGGTCTATGGTCTATTCCAAGCATGAAAAAATTTTGAAAGAAAGAATTTATAAGAAGCCCTAAGTCCTCAGGATATTTCAGGTTACTTAATATCTTCAAACTAAAAATATGATAGGTCTCAAATGGCATCTTACTAGTAATTCTGGACATTGTCCTAGGCTTTTTAAAAGC
The DNA here is from genome assembly GCF_000296735.1 of Chrysochloris asiatica. Taxonomy (NCBI): domain Eukaryota; kingdom Metazoa; phylum Chordata; class Mammalia; order Afrosoricida; family Chrysochloridae; genus Chrysochloris; species Chrysochloris asiatica. Next base: position 23,045,720 of record NW_006408537.1, on the reverse strand, counting down.
TCTGGGCAGCCACTTGTACTTCTGTCAAGAAACTAAATTTTCTTCCCATCCTTGGTTTTTAGGATAATCAGCACCAGGAGTCAGGTGACACACTCTTCCTTTCAAAACATCTTTTACCTCAAAGCCCTGCAGTTTTAAAATTTCCCTCTTTGTTTCAAAACAGCAGGACCAAGTATATCCAAGAGAGCTGAATAAAGTAGCACCAGTGAAGCTTCCTGGCAGAAAGCCCATAGGAAAATTATCCAACTTTATTCATTTCTCACCACCAGTTTTGAAGCTCTGTAACACATTTGAAAAAAAAAAAAAAGACACTTGAAATACTTCTCTTTTTATTTGAAGCACTTTCATGTCTGACTTTTCTGGGTTGTTTTGTTTATTATTTTTTAGAGCATCTTGCTGAGATGGCTGCTAGTCTCAGACGTCCAGACTCAGGTGCCTCTGGCCTCCCTGGAAGGCCTGGACCCCCGGGAGCCCCGGGGCCCCCAGGAGAAAATGGTTTTCCTGGCCAGATGGGACTGCGTGGCCTTCCAGGCATTAAAGGTCCCCCAGGTGCTCTTGGTCTCAGAGGGCCTAAAGGTAAGCCATGTGGATCCAAAATGTTTAATCCATTTCTAAGAGTCCTGGTGTGCACTGCACTGCTAACTGCAAGGTTGGTAGTTCAAACCAACCAACAGCTCCTTAGAAGCCCTACACAGTGTCTCTGTGAGTCAGAATGACTCAATGGCACTTAACAACAACAACAATCCATTTCCAAGGGAGCACATGGCTCCACACAACAAACACTGGACTGTGAACCACAAGGCTGGCGGTTCAAGCCCACCAACCTCTCCGCAGGAGAAAGGTGAGGCTTTCTGCTCCTGTACAGATTTAAAGTCTCAGAAACCCTATACACAGTGGCTCTGAGTCAGAACTGTCTTGACAACAATTCATTTCCAAATTCAAGAAATTCTCATATTTTCCAAAGCTCAGAATCTCTGTGAGACAAGGCGATGGGTTTTTCCCTTTTATTGTGGTGATGGTGAAAATTAACATACTTTATATCATCATATTCTCTTGGCTTTGCTATTTTGCAACAGTAGACCAAATACTAGAATTAAAGCCCTCAAACTTTTAGTACTGATTTTTCCAAATTATGTACAAAAGTGTATTTCAAAATACACTTCACACATAGTGGTGAATAACCATTCAGCTACTTTTGAAGCCCGGTGGTGTAAACTGTAAGTGGTAGACCACCTGCTGAAAGGATGGCAGTTTGAGCCCACCCTGAGACACCTTGGAAGACAGGTCTGGAAATCTGTTGCCTGCTTCTGAAAGGTCCCTGGAAAACTTGGAGTAGTTCTTCTTTGCACATGTGGTGTTTCCATGACTTGGAATTGACTCCATGAGTTGGAAGGCAATTTACAACAACAAAATCTTAGAACTCTTCTAAAATGGCAAAAAGTCCTTTGAATTGTTTATATCTGTTACTTAAACAAAGAAGATTGTCTAGGAGGGCATAATAAAATTACATCATGAATTTGGAGTAGCTTTCCTCTCCTTTTAAAACGTTACATTGAATAGCTTCAATGGATTTTTTAAAATAACATCTAAGTGAGTTTGTTTCTTCCCCTTTTTACTGAAAGCAAGTTAGATTCTTGACGATAGGGTGTGAGTGTGTTAGGAACTCAGCAGGGCAGGCAGAAGAACTGATTGTCCTTATTTGGTGTTTGCTAGTTAAGCTGAGAAAGGATGTTAGCTCTGGCTGTGGATAATTTAAAGAAAGAACTAAATTAAGTGAGAAGTTCATGAGTGACCAACAGCTTTCTGGGGAACTTCAGAAAGATGTGGCATCAAATACAAGGCAGGGACTTTTTTTTTTTAATTTTAACTGTGGTGCTCCAATTAAAGATAAATATTAAGGTATAAATGGTCAGAGTTTCCTTTTGGGATCTATAAATGAATTGCTGATGCAGTTGGCTCAGTATACTCTCTGTTGGAACAATTTAGTTAATTACATTTGATTTTCTTTCTTTTTGTGTGTGTGGCGTGTACAGTGCTGTGTGTTGAAAAATAAACCCTAATTGAGGCCTCTTATATGCCTGGCACACTTTCAAAGCTATCAGAGGCTGGACAAAATCAAATATTCAGGAAGCTGAGAGGAGAATTCATTTTAAAGAGAACTGGACATTTTCTCTGAAAGAATCGCATAATGGTTAAACTTAGTTCTAGCTACTGATTCAAGAAACCGTATGTTAGGTACTTTGTGGTTAACTCTAATTTACTCTGTAAACCATTTCTGAGGGTCTTTCTTGTGATGATTTGGAAGAGTTAATAAGACTTAATAAAACTAACTTGCTGTTGAGGGGATTGTTGACTCTGAAATCTTTTTTGCCAGAACCCAGACATGACTCTTGGGCCTTTCCTGAGTTCAGTATAAAGCAGTGGTACTTCCTTTATTTTATTTTTTTAAGTTTTTATTGTGATCTGAGTGGTAGTTTACATGGGTGAACATTGAGTGTACACCATCGTTTCAGTGCAATAATGACAATCTCCTTCATGCATCATCATTCAACAGTATTTGTTTCCATTCCCTTTGTGTTTTTTGGTGGGGGTGGGTGGGTGGGAGAAGAGATATACACAAAAGCACTTAGGAATATATAATAATTTAAACCACCAAAGGGCACATTTTGCAAGCCTGCCTCCTGGACTCCAGCACCCAGTCCCTCTCTTCATGAATCCAGAGTCCTCAGCTGCTTCATCTCTCCATGTCCTCATCTCTGCCTCCATCTCTGGTGTCTCTGCTTCTCTGGATAGGGTCCTGAACTCCGTAGAACAGTGGTTCTTAAAGAACCAGTATTACCAGGGAAATGGTTAGAAATGAGGCCTACTGTATCAGAGATCCTGAGGGTGAAGTGCTTTGACAAACCCTCCAGGGGATTCTGATGCTATTCAATGCACTGACTATAGAGTAACTACCATTTTCCTACTGAAAAAAATCATAGACTTTGAAGGTCTATGCTAATCAAGGAGTCCTGGTGTGGTGCTGTGGGTTAAAGTGCTAGACTGCAAGGTCGGTTTGAACTGCAAGGGTGATGGTTCAAATTCACCAGCTGCTCATCAGAAACCCTATACAGGATCGCTCTGAGTTGGAACCCATTTGACAGCACTTAACAACATACTAATCAAAGGCAATGGGACTGTAGGATCAGCACTTAACAGCCACCTGCAAGGTTGGCAGTTCAAACTCATCAGCTGTTTCTTGTAAGCCCTATCAAGGGTCATTATGAGTTGGAACCGGCTCAATAGCACTTAACAGCATACCAATCAAAGCCCCATTTTCTTGGGCCAAAAGGAAGTCTCCATATTGGGGTCAGAGTTCAACTTTGAAAGAGTCACAGAACTCGCCCTTGATTGCATACTGGAATCACCTGGCAGCTGATACTGTTCTGGAAACTGTTCTCAGATTGTGATTTCATTGGTTTGTACATCAGAATTTAAAAATATTCCTCATGTGATTTTAATGAGCAGCCAGGGTTGAGAGCTCTGGTAGCGTAGTGGTTACGAATCGGGCTGCGAACCTTAAGGTCAGCGGTTCGAAACTACCAGCCGCTCCGCGGGAGAAAGATGAGGCTTTCTACTCCCGTAAGGATTTACACCCTTGGAAACCCTGTACAGGGTCGCTATGGGTCGGAACCGACTCGACGGCACTTAACAACAATAACAACAACAGGGTTGAGAACCCCTAGAGACAAAGGTAAAGTGTTTGTGAAGTTTTCTGGGAAGTTCTTAGCAGCACTGAACTGTAGATACACTAGGTTGGATTGGCCCAAGCAAACAAACCTTATTGTGAAGGGTAGAAAAGTATATTTTCATATTTGGAACCTCGAAATGCCTCTAGCACTAAATTCATTTGTCTAGTACAGTGTGAGCAAATAAGGGATTTCCCCTTATTTTTTCTTCAGAATTAATGAAACGTCTATGATATATAAATGTGATATGCCTTTTTTTTTTTTTTTAAAAAAAAAAAAGGACTTCTCGCCACCATCCTTCTCCCTCCGTTTGTCATTTTTGGAATCATATAAAGCAGTATCTTCCCTCGGTTTTACTTCTTAGATCTGGGTGGAGACTGGAAGAAGGGCTCTGATTTTCCTTTATCAAAACAACACAGTCACCCATTTGGAAATATATGAATCTACAGTCACTGGATTTGACCTTTCTTGTCCTACCACATATGACAGTAGTGTTGTTGTTCAGTGCAGTTGAGTCATTTCCAACTCATAGGATTTCTGAGGAGAGGCTGGTGGATTTGAACTCCTGATCTTGTGGTCCAAACCAACTTTGTGGTCCAGTGCATATCATACAGCATAACACCAAGACTATTAACAGTGGAATTTAATAGAAAACATACAGTTTTCTGAGTATCTAAAATTGTACTGTACAAATTTTCTCTGAGAATAAATACTCCATCATTTTGAAACTTAAATTTTTGAGTCAGTGATGTATTTAAGTTTTGCCTATCTTTCTGTGCCTACTACGTAAGGGATGGTATTAGTTGAACTACTCAATCTACTCACTTTCAGCATCTCATCCTAGAGAAATTGCTACAGAAATAATAAACAAATACGCTTTATTAATAATTTTAACAGTTGAATCTGTGTCTTAATCACCATTTTCCTCCTAAACATTTTAAAATAGATGTTAGCAGAAACACATCTCAGATCATACTCAAAGCTTAAGTCATACATATAAATGGTTTTTTGTTTTTCACCAACATGTTTTACATGGTATTTTAGGGCTAACACTCCTACCCGTATACATTTTACGTGTATATTCAAGCAGAAATATCTTCTGAGAGCCTGGCTCAAGTTCACTTTTCTTAGTATCACAGTAGTCCTTGGTGTTAGAGAATTACTGACAAATATACTCTTAAATGTTCAAGTGTTAGATTAATGTTAAGTGCCATTGAGTAAGGCTGCATATTTTTAGATATTTTGGTGTGAGTCAAACAGACGTGCCACTATGTAAATGGAGGTTGGAGAAAATGCACGCTAGAAGTGTGACTAACACCCTTTTCAGTATTCATCTGCTCCTATGGAGAGAAGCATCAATTATAACTCGCAACTAAATGAAATAGATAGCAATTAGGCAGCAAAAGTAGCAGCAATGGTTAAGTACTCAGGTGTTGACTGAGAGGTAGGCAGTTGGAAGGCCCAGCCATTGAAGAAAACACCTGGTGATCTGCTCCTGTAAAGATGTGGACTAGGCAGCTCAGTGGAGCCATTCTCCTCGACCACATAGGGCCACTGTGAGTCCGAATTGACTCCAGGCACACAACAACAACAGGCAGCATGGAGAGTTTCTTCAGTTTTTGCCACTTTGTTTATGATGAGCTGTTTTTCTACTCAAACTGCATATTTTCCTTCAAGGAAAGCTTATCTTACAAGCTCTTTATACATAGGTATTTTTTTTTGTTGTTTTTTTTTGATGCACTAGGCTAGCAAAGGTGAATCTTTAATTTCCTGAGCTGGTTTTCAGGCAATTCAAAAAGAAACATGACCAGGGCTTGAAGAAATAGATTAACCCTGGTGATAAGCAGAACCAGGCTGCGTGCACGTTTGCTAAGAAGCTACAGTTTGCACAGCGTGGAGCATTGGAGCCCATCTAAAATTTGTTTTTCTAGGACTGATAACCAAAAGACAGCATCCAGGCAACTAAGACAGCAGTCTTATTCCTTACAAGTCACATTGTAAAGGTGGTATGAGTTCATGCCAGAATGTGTAAATAACTTAGCTTCCACTGTCAGTGTGAAAACTACATTTTAATTTATAATCTCCATCACAGAACTTCAGAAAATGGGGCACATTTAGAGATTCTTTTCTTATTGCAAGCCTCCAGAATTACAGTGCTTTCGCATTTAAATTGCTTAATTAAAGAGTTCTTCAGTTGCAGTTTTAAAACTAATAATTGTCATATATTCCTACCACAGCAAATCCATATTGATGATGAGTATAGAATAACTAGATTAAGTGAATGCAAATTCAATCCAAATGTCTTATCCTTACATGGCATTTTTATATAATTTAAATTGTATTGAAGCATAGTTGATTCATTATAAAAACATTCACAGCTAAAATCTATGAATGACTATTTAAACAGCTAAAATCTATGGTGACTATTTAAACTTCATAATTAGATATTTTTAACTATTTGACAAATGTGCAGATAGTTATACACAGTCTTCTGAATTTTGTTATGTATGTGGGTTTCTTTTAAGTATCAAATGACTCAATACCAAAAACTTTGGCTTGGTATAGATGTTTGAAAAGAAAATAATTATGTATAGAATTTGCTGCAGAATGTCCGTGTATCTTCTAATACAGTAGCATAATAATAATAATATATATGAATGGGAGAGTCCAGGTGTGGTACTGTGGGTTAATGCATTGGATTGTAAAGCCGTTAGAACTGCAAAATCAGCAGTTCAAGCACACCAGCTGCTCCTCAGAAACCCTATACAGGGTCGCTATGGGTTGGAACCCACTCAATGATACTTAACAACAATAGCAACATACTAATAGGAGTCCTGGTGTGGCGCTATGGGTTAATTTACTGGACTACAAAGTTGGTTTGAACTGCATGGGCGGTGATTCAAGCTTACCAGTTGCTCCTAGGAAACCCTGTGAGTTGGAATCTACTGCTAGCACGTAACAACAATAACAATGTTGTTGAAACAAAGTTTTGAAAACCCACCAGTCACTCCTTGGGAGAAAGAGGCAGGAGGCTGTTTGCTCAGTCTCATAAACCCTAGAGAGCAGTTCTATCCTGTCCTGTAGAGTCAGTATGAGTCAGAACTGACTTGATGGCAGTGGATTATACTAATGGAATAGTGTAAATGCCTCCTACGAGGGTCCGCAGAATTCACTTATGACCAGTTCACTACAAGGGGGGCTTCAAAGAGTTTGGGGAAAAGCGGGATTGAAAGATATTGGAGTTTTCCCATGAACTTTCTGAACCTTTTCATAAGATATTAAGGCACTATGTTTAAGATGTTAAGTTTCTGAGTGTGGTTTCTTCAGGGACCAAAATAATTTATGTGACTTTGTTCTATGACTGCTGTTCTTGTTGTTAAGTGCTGCTGAGTTGGTTTTGATTCATTGTGACCCTGTATAGGGTTTCCGAGGAGCAGCTGGTGAGTTTGAACTGCTGACCTTATGGTTCTGATCCCATAGCACCACACCAGAAATCCATGATGGCAAAATCCCCAAATTCAATCAATTATCTTGCAAATGTCTTACACATATTTATGGATGGACATGATCCATAATATACTGTAGGTTTATGAAAATCATATATATGTTATGCTTTTTTTTTTTTTTTTTTGTAAATCATGCAACTCCCTCACACATTGGTTTCTTATGTGCATGGGTCATGTTATTTACATCATGTATTATCTGTGAAAATACAATTGTTAAGTGCTGTTCAGTTGGTTCTGGCTTATAGCAACCCTGTGTAGAGTTTCCTAGGAGCAGCTCATAGCAACCATATATACGGTTTCTGAAGAGCAGCTAGTAGATTTGAGCTAATGACTTTTTAAATTATCTCAAAATTCCAGTACTTATCCTACAATTCCTTATAAATAATGATTTATGCCTCTTCCAAAGAGAGGTGACCCAATGGAATGCTGAACATTTAATTGTGTTCATGAGGAACCCATAAATAGACCAAGAAGCAGTCATTTGATCTAAACCAGGGGACACTGAATAGTTTAAAATCAGGCAAGGTGTGCAGGTTGTATTCTTTCATCATATTTATTCAGTCAGTATGCTGAGCAAATAATCCAAGAATCTAGATTATATGAAGAAGAACATGGCATCAGGATTGGAGGAAGACTTATAAACAACCTGTGATATGCAGATGATACAACTTTGCTTACTGAAAGTGAGGAGGACTTAAAATACTTACTGATAAAGATCAAAGATCACAGCCTTCATTATGTGTTGCACCTCAGTGTAAAGAAAACCAAAATCTTCACCATTGGACCACTAAAAATATCCATATAAATGGAAGAAAGATTGAAGTTGTAAAATAGTTCATTTTACTCATCAAACATCAACACTCATGGAAGCAACATCAAGAAATCAAATGACAAATTGCAGTAGTCAAATCTGCTGCACAAGACCTCTTCAAAGTGTTGAAAAGCAAAGCTGTCAGTTTTAGGACAAAGGTGTGGCTGACTCAAGCCATGGTATTTTTAGTAACCTCATATGCATGTGAAAGTTAGACAATGATTAAAGAAGACCATAGGAGAATTGATACCTTTAAGTTATGGTGTTGGAGAGGAATATTGAAAGTACCACAGACTGCTATAAGAACAAACCAATCTGTGCTGGAAGTAGTACAGCCAGAATGCTCCTTAGAAGCCAGGGTGATGAGACTTGGTCTCTCATACTTTGGACATATTATCAGGAGGGACGAGTCTCTGGAGAATGAGATCATGCTGGGTAAAGTGGAGGTTCAGTGAAAAAGAGGAAGACCTCCAACAAGACGGATTGCCATTGTGACAGCAGTTGTGCGCTCAAGTGTAACAATTGTGAGGACGATGCAGGACCGGGCCATGTTTTTTTCTATTGTTCATAAGGTCACTATGAGTCTGAACCAACTCAATGGCAGTGACATTTAGGCACTTGTGACAGTGCACTGTAAATTCTTTATATTTTTGGTAATAAATTTATATTGTTAAAATTTTTTTTTTTAAAGTGTAAAGAGAAATGTAGTAAATAATTCTCTCCCACTCCTGTTTCCCATCTGCCTCATTTCCTTCCCTTTCTCTTTAGAGAAACACTATTATTGGTGGTGGTGGTGGTTATATTCTATGGAGTCAGTTCTGACTCATAGCGACCTTTCATAGATAGGGTTCCTGAGACTATAAATCTTTACAGGAGCAGAAAGCCTCATCTTTTCCCTGCAGAACTGCTGGTAGTTTTGAACTGCTGACCATGAGATTAGCAGCGAACTCATAACCACTATGCTACCAGAGTTCCTCAGTTCCTTACATTTCCTAACAGGAGATGACAGTCAAGAATATATGAATATATGAGGGTTTTGTTTTTTTTTAAATTGGGGAAAAACAGATTTAAAAGATAATGCATTTTTTCCATGAACTTTCTGAAGTTCTCTTATATATCCTCTCCACAGCCTTGTCAAGCACTTCACGTTGTCTATTAAGCAAGTGATATAGATGGATGTAACTTTTTTCATTTATGAGTACATCTTGATATATTTCTAAACCAGCTCGTAAAGAGCTGCCTCATTCTTCTCTCCAGCTGCATAGTATTCTATTTTGTGGAAGAACCATAATGTATTTAACAGTAAACAGTACAAATATTCAATTTTTATAAAAAACATACTGTCTTTAGATCAATTCCTAGGAATGGAATTGCTAGGTAAAATGATACTTATATTATAATTTTGATAGATATTTTCAAGATTTACACTCTCATAAGCAGTTTATGGAGTTCTTGTGTAGTGCTATATGGGTTAATGCGCTGGACTGCAAACTTCGTTTGAACTGCAAGGGCTGAGGTTCAAGCTCACCAGTCTCTCCTTGGAAACCCTATACAAGGTCACTATGAGTCAGAACCAACTCAATGGCACTTAACAACAACAAAGCAATGTATAGGAGTCCTGGTGTGGCACTGTAAGATAAGTACTGGCACGTATGGTCAAACCCACCAGCTGGTCCTCAGAAACCCTATACAGGATTGCTGTGAGTTGGAATTGACTCAGTAACTCTTAAAAGCAGCAACAATAAAGCAATGTATGGAATCCTGGTGTGGTGCTGTAAGATAAGCACTGAACTGCTAGCCACCAGATTGGCAGTTATAACACACCAGCCACTCCTGTAGAGGATTGTTATGAGTTGAAACTGACTCGATGGCACTAACAACAACAAGAGTCTATTTCTACAAAGATTTGCCAATGTATGTTAAATTAATCCTTGGAATTTTTGTCCATCTTATAGGTTATAAAAAATAGCCTTGCTTTTTAAAATTTAGGTTTATTTTATTACGAGATGAAGTCAGGGAATTTCTCACGTATATAAAAGTCTTTTTTTTAGTGACCTGCCTGTTCATATATTTTATTTTCTATTGTGTTTGCTTTTTTATATTGATTTTTAAGGATGCCTCATATTTTGAATCATAAAAGATCTAACTCAACTGAGTTTATAAAATATTTCTCTTTTGTTTTCTTATCCTGGCTTTTGGATATGTTTTAGCAATGTTCCATTTGTAGTTTATCCTAAAACCAGGTGTAAGGTATGGCTCTTATGTTATTTTCATCCCATTCAATTTCCCACTGTTCCCAACATCATTGATTGACTCTCTCAACATATTTTCACATTAAGATATCTTTGCTGTAAACCAAATTTGTAAATATATTTTGGACTTGCTATTTGGTTTCGCTAGTCTGTATATTCATGTATCAGTACCACATTTGATTGGAGAGTTAATTCCTTTCATGTTATATTTTTTTAAATTGGAGTTTTAATGGCTATTCTAGATTATGCATTTTTCAACACAAACTTCAGAATAATTTTCATTTGGTCAAAAAAATAACATTTGTATAATTGTTGGGACATGATGAAAATTCAACCTTAGGAGAACTGATAGATAACATTTTATGATATCTTTCCACTGAAGAATATTTCCAAAGCCTTGTATCTTTTAGAAATATATATTTTTTAACTTTCATGTTAGACGTGTATGTTTCTGATTAAGTATAATCCTAGATATTTAATGTTTTAATAGCTATTACAAACAGGATAGTTTTTCCCTCTTATTACTGGTTATTTATATATATGAAAATTATTGGTTTCCATATGGTAAATTTATACACTGCTACTTTACTGATTTTTTTTTTTATTGTTTGTTGTAGCTTTTGAGTTGATTTGTTCAGGTTTTTAGTTATGCACTTACATCATTTGAAAATAGAAATGGCTTTAACTTCCCAAACACAATGATAAAAATGATACCTTTATATTGTCCTGACTGTAGTTCAACTACTTCTTGTGTTTTTCATTAATCACTAGGCTAGCTTTTGGGTTGATATTTTATCATGTTAATGAAGTATTAATTTATTCTTTTTTTAACTGAATGTTTTATCAAGAATGAATAAATTTTTTCAAAATGTTTGTATCTATGGATATAATAATTTGATTTCCCTCCCCCTATGATCTATTCATATAATGAACTCAAGTTTTGACTTGCTACCTAGTACAGTCTAGCTTGTAGCAACTGACTTTTGGTTTTTGAATTTAGGTTTTGCTTAAAGTTGAAAAATAAGTAAGTTTATTTTAAATTAAATGTATTGAAAAACAACATTTCTTTAATGAAATGCAGGTGATCTTGGAGAAAAGGGGGAGCGTGGCCCACCAGGAAGAGGACCCAAAGGTTTGCCTGGAGTGGCAGGTCTCCCAGGTATGTACGCGTGTTGTATGTCAAAGTGAGAATGGCAGCAAGTGAGAATCTGCATTGGATAATATTTTAAAAGAATAGCTATTTGATTACGTATGTGCCTCAACTGATATTCAAGAATGCTGGCATAGCTTTTTCAAGACCAGCTTTAATAAAGAGTTAAATGATCTGTAAATTATGTCAGTAGTCTTTGTGAGAATATAGGTGTCAGAATTTGAAATTAAATTATTCCACAGATGCTCTTTGAAAAATAGTGCCAAGGTCCAGTCACAACGTACTTGCAATAAATATTCTGAATGAATGGGGTCCTTTCCAGTTTAGCCCAGTTTGTAGTTTCCTGTCAATTCACTTTCTTAAAAGCAAAAGCTAAAGCAGAAAAATTAACCCAAGTTTTCAACTATTTGAGTTGTGCAGCAAATAACTGAAATTTTATTTCAAGAGTTTTCTTTCCAAACTTCCAGACCTAGTAACAACCCATATCAAATAAATAAACAAACCAATAAATAAATAAACCTGGACATCCCTAGTCAAAGCCAGAAAGACCCACACGTAAGCCCCAAGCCAAACTTCAGAGCTGTATGGACTGAAGTAACAGAGTAGACTCTGTGTGAAGAGCCTGGGTTTTCTCACTGGCCGTCTGTTCTCTCTTTGCATACTGGCTACTCTGTTACTGGGAGTTGATGAGGTTGGAACACATTCATCCATTGGGAAGTTACAAGACCAACCACAGAAGCAGTATACCCATTACTTTCAGTCAATTCTGACTCATAGTAAACTTATAGGACAGAGTAGAACTCCTCCATGTGGTTTCTAAGGCTGTGAATCTTTACAGGAGCAGACTGCCACATCTATTTCCCAGAGAGCAAGTGGTGGGTTTGAACAGTCAACTTTTCGGTTAGCAGCCCAATGCTTAAACCACAGTGTCACCAGGGCTCTTAGAAGTAGCACAGCAAGGTTGAGAGCCAGTTCAGCTTCAGAACAGGAATGATGGATAGACTCCCTGCAAACTATCTTATAACTGCTGTGGCAATGACTTAGGGTGACTTCCAAACCCTTAGATGCCTGGGGCTTACGGGAGATGAGGTGAGGGAAAGTGAATAGAAAAAGGAGATACACATGTCCACAGTGGAGCTGGCAAACTTAATTAAGGGAAATTTAGGAAATGAAATGACTTTCCCCCTAGTTCTGCCAGAGGTTTACATATTCAATTAAGGCTATAATTGTAGTCCAAAACATCATTGCTTTCTAATTATCCATTTCATTGCTCCTGGGGAATTGCTTTCTTGTTGAAATAATATTTTAAAATATGAGTACATCGCTCAGACACTGATTTTCTCAAACTGTGATTCATGGACCTATCAATACACTTTCATAAGCTGATAAAGGCTTTTTTTTGATTGGAAAAGGAAGAGAAAAGCTGGTTGGAGCTGAGTGAGTATATAATCAAGTCTAGATTCATTAATGGATGTTTAGAAGAGAGAAGGAGAATTGAATACACCAAAAGTGCTTTTTTTCTTTACTGGTAGTAATAACATAAAGTTTTAAAGTAAAAAATATCCTGATTACAATTAACTCAAATTTATAGGATAATCTGACAAATTCTCCTCCTTCCATCTGGTTGGCAAATCACTAAACAGTTCTTAGACCAGTCACTTGCACTTTTGGATATATCTTTCTTTACTAAAAACAGATTACAGTCTCTAGTGAATGTTGCCTTCCAAAAATCTAATGGAAAAATAAGTTTTTAGTTTAAAAATGGAAGATGAGAACTGTCCCTCCGCATATGTAGTGTCAGGTTGCCACAAGGGGGCGCCTGACTTCCCACACAGTAAATTCCATGAGGTAGGATGAATCTCACTAGGGGGCGGGGCGGGGCAACGGTCATGCTTCTCAATCATTACAACAGGGACTTCACGGATTTGCTTTTTTAGGCCATCAGACATTCACATGTAGACAGGAAAGGTAAGGTAGGTCAAGTTCATCAGTGACAGCTCTATCTAGCCCTCGTTTCTTTGTTCCTGTTAAAGAAAGTTTAACTTTTTTAATACCTGGTTTTCAGTTTAGTACTTAAATCTGATTTGCTAAAACACTTTGTCAACTCCCTTTTTGAGGGTTCCTAAACATGCCTTTTCCCTTTTTTCCTTTATGGCTTTCCCTGCATCTTGCTCCTTTCACCCTGGTGGTGTTGAGTACCTTCCAGTTGTAGAGAGAGACCCCATGTGACAGAGTGGAGCTACTCCATAGTGTTTTTCTAGATTGTATTCGTATGGGAGCAGATCCCCAGGCCTTTCTCCTGTAGGACTGATGGGTGAGTTCAAACTGCCAACCTTTATAAGTTAGCAGCCAGTTCACCAGGGGCCATCAGGGCTAATTCCTTTCCTAGTCTCAACCAAACCCCACCCACTGCTGTCGAGTAGATTCCGACTCATAGCAACCCTATTGGAGAACATAGAACTACTCCATAAGGTTTCCAAGGCTGTAATCTTTACAGGTCCTACCAACCGGCCTCATCTTTCTCCCAAAGAGTGGCTGGTGTGTTTGAACTGCTGACCTTATGTTTAACAGCCAAATGCTTTGACCACTGTGCTACCAGGGCTCCTCCCTTCCTGGTACTACCTCTGAATTATCATCTTCCTTTGGTTTCTATTCCATCTCTCTTTATAACTCACTGATAGTCCCTTATATTCTTTTCTCTTCCTCACTTTGACACTCCTTTCTATTGAAACTCACTCTTCTTGCTTTCCTTCTTCCAGTAACTGTGCCCCAACTCCTTTGGTCTTTCCTTTTTCTGACATTTTGTTACATTCAAATTGAGAAGATATTTGATATTAATTAATGAAAAAATGTGAGTTTCAGATAACTTTACAAAAATTTAGAATAACTTTCAAAAGCACTCAGTAGCTGAAGAGGATGAGTCTGCTGCTAAAGAGATTTCTAAACATTTTGTCAAACAGGCAGAAAGGGCCATATTTACCAAACATGAATACACACACTTGAGTGTGTACTGGGGCCTTTGGTTCTTAAACCAGCTCACCTTCTCAATACTGCATGCTCAACTAACAATTCCTCATACCAATCAACCATGTGAAGAAGAGGTTTTTTTGTGATGTCATGTTTTTACTTATTCTCTCCTAAATGTGGTACTCTGAGAGTTGGCTGTGTAGAACATAGGCTTTGCATTCAGATAATTGACTATCAATTATTAGGTTTGACTTTCAGCAAGTTACTTGCTTTCTCTATGTCTTAGTTTCCCCATTTGTAAAATAATGATCATAATGATATTGCCCTGCTAAGAGAGTTTCCGGTGCATAGTAAGTGCTCAAGGAATGTTGGTTTAATAACCACTATTATTAATATAATCAATCCACTTTTTACTCTTTGAGGTAGATGAAGAACTAGGGGCCAGAGTGGGCCCCAATTAAATCCTTGCAGTTCTTTTCTCCTGCTCTCAACCAGCAGTCATATGATAGTCTTCTCTTAATCAGCAGCCTGCTCCAACACACTAAGTTTTCCTTCTTGAAAATCTGGTGCAGTAGTTAAGCATTTGGCTGCTAACTGAAAGGTTAGTGGTTTGAATCCATTAGCAGCTCTGTGAGAGTAACCTGGTGATCTGCTTCCATCAGGCAATTCTACTCTCTTCTCTAGGGCTGCTATAATTTAGAATCAACTCCAAACAACATTATTATTGTAGAAGTTTCTGGGTGATGCTAACACTTAATGTGCACCAGACTACTGATCAAAAGATGGAGTTCACCCAGAGGTGCCTTGGAAGACAGAAACCTGGCAGTCTACTTTAAGAAAAATCAGCCATAAAAATTCCATGGAACCTAAAGATAAAATCCAGAAGGGGTGTGAAAGAAGGAGGAATGGAAACAAGAATCACAGGAGGAAGTGGGCTATGTGATGTTACACTGAGGGGATTGCAGTCAGTGAAATGAAAGAAGTGTCTGATTTGTTGACTGTAAAACTGATGAGCTATCTGCTCTGTAAACATTCACTCAATTCACAATACAAAGTAAACGAAACAAAACGAAGCAAAAAAATGCTATGGAGCACAGTTCTACTCTGATATGCATGGGATCAACATGAATCAAAATTGACATGGTAAAATTATCATTGTTACTCCTCTATCTATTTGAGGAAATACAGATTCACAAAGGCCATACATCTGGGCAAAGGTTTCTCAGGGCGGAAGTGAGAGAGGCGGAACCAGAACTTGTGCTGTCCAATGCGATGATTCGTTTGGCTTTGCCACCTTAGCCATGTGACTTGGGGCATTTCCCTAACCCCTTAACTTTTTAATTCCAACCCGCCTACTTTAGACAATACTTGTCCCTCTTTGAAACACTTCAGTTTTTACCAGAGGCCAATAGTGTTATGACTTGATTCAAAAAATTATGTTTCAATTTCATTTTCCACAAACTGTTTGAATCCTCACATGCAACTGGATTCACATTTGAAAATGGTTCTTTAACTATCTGAGGGTTTTAAGGAAAAATATTTCATAATAAGTCTTCACCTCCTCTTTGTATATTCAAACTCACAAGGAAAGTAGATAATTTAAATTAAGAATCATGTATGTATTGAACTCACATGATTTGTGAAATGCCACGTTCTCTCCATCTTGGACGTGGAGGTTATAGCCAGCTTTGCATTGGGTCTGGACTATTTGATTTTCTTGTGCAAAGTTTACAGGTAGATGAAACAAAGGGCACACTTAGTTTAGGCTTCAGTTTTGTAATAGGCATTTATCCTATTTTCATTACTACAAGATATTTTGGTTGTGGGGTCTTACATAAACCATTTTACACCAATTTTAAAACATGTACTTCTTTGTCAAACACCATGCAAGTAAGCTTAGTATAAGGGGAGAGTTACAAGAAAGTCTATATAACCAGTGAATTAGTCATCAAGCACCCTATTTGACACTGAAAATTACATGCAGGTATACATATTTTTTTAAAGCCTGCATACACAGTCCCTTTCATTCTGTAGGTTAGAAATGGCCTCCTTTGGAATGTTCCAAACTGGATTGGGCTCCACCAATGTGCTATGACTGCCCTCCAGTGTTCTCTTAGAGAATGATAGGCATTCATTTTAAAAATCATAAAACGTCTGGGAGTAACATTTTTATAGGTGCTTGAACATTCAGAAAACCATGTCATCACTAGACATACCCACGAGGCAGGCAAGTGAAATGAGAACACCTCAATTCCATGTTCTATCCTCTCCTTGGAGTTACAAAGCAGTTGATGGACATTAGTTAACATGCTGCCCAGCGTACACATTAATGCCCATTTTAGTAATAGTCATGGTGAGACAGCTTCACTACTTGAATGATTTGGACGATGGCATAATTTTGCATTAGACATACAATCCTTGAGAGCAAACACCTGAAGCTAGGGCTCCCAGAAACTGTTATGCTAAGACTAGTTTGCTCTGGCCAGGTCTGCCAGTCAAACACTCACGAAAGCATGGTTAGTTTGTAATGATGGCTAGCACTCTTCTGTTGTGTCTCTTTCTACTTCCTAGTTAGCTCAGACCCAATGATTAAAATAAAGGACAACAAAACAAAACACACACAGAAACAGCCTCTGCAAAGTGTACAGCATTCGTAAATCACTAGATACAGAAGTACAGGTAGGTTAGAGTAGTGAATAAGGGCTCTTACTTTCAATTTCCATGCCTTTCTAAGTCTCAGTTGATACACTAGGTAGGTGGGATCAACAGTGCTTGCTTTGTCAATGGAGACATGGTAAAAATGGAAAGCAGTTTACAAATGTAGATGATGATGACTCAGTCATCCAAAGCTCCTTGGTAAATGGTTGCATTTGTCAAAGGTGGGATTGCACTAGATGTGTTTTCCATAAAGTTAAGTTGGAGAGGATGGCTCTATTAACTCTTCTCCCAAAAGATGACATTGAACCTAAAACATACTCAACAAGTTAAAAAACCACCCTCCTGGAATATGTTGGAATAGGGAATGAAATAGGAAAACCTAAACACATATTCCTTTTAGTTTAAACTGAACCGTTTAGTTTAAAATTGAAAGATAGTTTTAAATTCTATGTACTAGAGAAGAAAAGGAACCCTGGTAGCATAGTGCATTATGTTGGACTGCTAACTACAAGGTCAGCAGCTCCACAGGAGAAAGATGAGGCTTTCTGTTCTTGGAAAGATTTACAACCTTGGAAACCCTCTACAAGGTTGCTAAGAGTTAGAACCCACTCCATGGCCCATAACTATCACCACCACCACCACCACACTAGAGAATAAACACATTTAGACAGGAGCTGGCTCTATAAATGTT
>NW_006408537.1:23022107-23027847 GCF_000296735.1 Chrysochloris asiatica | reverse complement strand
ATCTTTCTCCCGCGGAGCGGCTGGTAGTTTCGAACCGCTGACCTTAAGGTTCACAGCCCGATTCGTAACCACTACGCTACCAAAACACTCAGCTGCTATCCTGAAAGGTTGGTCGTGTGAACCCACCAACTGCTCCTCAGGATAAAGATATGGCAGTCTGCTTTTGTAAACAATTGTTGTTATGAAGTGCCGTTGAGAGAGTTCCCACTCATAGTGACCCTATACAGGGTTTCCAAGGAGCTGTTGGTGATTTTGAACTGATGATGTTGCATTTCAAACTGACCTTTCGGTTGAGTGATCGTCCTACAGCGCCACACCAGGACTCTAAACATCATAGCCGTGAAAACCCTATGAGATAGGTCTCCTCTGTGCTGTAAGGTTGCTGTGTGTTGGAATAGACTTGATGGCAGTGAGTTTCGTTTTAGGTTTCATTTAAAATTGAGATAGATTTTTTAAAAATCCTGCTTCCTTACTCTTCTGAAAAAAATTAGGTTTGGCAGCAGCAGCCTGTGGCAGTCTCCTCCAGCCAGTTCACCCCAGACCTCACTCCTCCTTGTTGTCTCCCCTTCAACTGTCAATTTTCATTACATTTGTGCTATTACTCCTCTTAATCTAGGCTCATGTCTTCACTACCTTAGTTGTCACAAGCTTTTTCTGTAAAGGGCCAGATTTTTTTCTCTTTTTTGGCTGTATGGATTCTGCTGCAGCTACTCAACTCTGCCCTTGTATCATAAAAGCAGCTGTAGATAATACGCAAACAGATGAACTTGGCTGTGTTCTAATATAACTTTGTTTACAAAAACAGGATTTGGCTTGTTAGCTATAGTTTGCTGATCCCTCATCTACATTACTTGGCCAGTGCTTGGTTTGTGATTTCTTTGGCGGGCATTTTCCCATCTTAATCTAAATTTGGTTTTAAGGCAAACCTAGTATAACTCAGTGGGAACATTGCTACAGATAAGGTACATGAAAATCAATTTAGATACATATTGAGATCTGGCCTATTGCCATTTAGGATTTTATCTTAAAGTTTGTTAAAGAAATGCTCAGGCTTGTCATGAATAAGCTCGTTTAGTTTATTGCAAGATAGTCGTGACAAGGCATACAAATAAGAGCTCACAGCATTCATTTAGAAGTGGTGGTGGTGGTGTGCCATGGAGTCAGTTCTGACTCATAGCAACTCTGCATAAGGTTTCTGAGGCTGTGAGTCTTTACAGGAGCAGAAAGCCCCATCTTTCTCCCTTGGAACAGCTGGCAGTTTCAAACTATTGACTTTGAGGTTAGCATCCTGACTCATAACCACTATACTAGATAATAAGAATTAACAATTGCAATGACAATGCTAGTTCAATGGTTGGAGTCCACATCTTAAGGCTTGAGGTGTTACCTTTAACTAGAAGTCTCAGGAAGAAGATTTGACCATGGCTTGGACTTGATGAAGGTATCTCATAGCTAGGGTCTGAGATCACCAGCAGTGGGCAGAATTCCAGCACAGTGTAGAGATGTAGGTTAGATGATGCTAAGGTCTCTTTGTACTATTATTTTTGTGTGGAAGTCCAATGAAGGAATTTCTTCATTACTATCATTTTTAAAATCATTTACCAAACCCTGCTAAATGGGCTGGGCTGCAGGAAGTCCAGTGCATTCTGCCAGTTTGCAATCAGGAATTCCCTTGCTCTCATGTGCATCCCTTCATGTGTTTCAGGTGATCCAGGCCTTGCCAGCTTTGGGAGAAATGGCCGGGACGGTGAGCGAGGCCCTCCGGGGGTTGCAGGAATCCCTGGTGTGCCTGGGCCACCAGGACCTCCTGGCCTTCCTGGTTTCTGTGAGCCAGCCTCCTGCACCATGCAGGCTGGTCAGCGAGCATTTAGCAAAGGGCCGGAGCAGTGAGAAAGGCTTAGTGTCAATGGCTGTCTACAAAAACCACACCTGGCAAAGGAATTTGGTAGAGAAACACCACCTAAAGGTCGGGCAAAGACAACAATGTGTTTACCTTCAACATTATTACAAATGTCCTACTTGATAATCAGATTTAGAATGATGGTGCTATTCAGTAAGTCCTCTTTGTTTCTCTTGGAAGGAAGATGGCAAAGTCATCTTTCTAAAACTTCCCTTTAAATAAATTTACAATCCTGTTGCCAGGATTTTGAATTTTTTAGTGCACTCTCTATATATGATATTTCTTGGGCCACTGTGCCAATGAACAAAAACAACTGTTTGGTTTACGTAGGTTGCCATACTTATTTTTGTTTTCTATATAAATGTTGTCCTCATATCTTCGTTTCAGTTACATAGAGGATTACTTGACTAGTTATAAAGAAATTCCACTAAAGTTTCATAGAATTGGTGCTTAAAATCCCCATCAATGTGTTCTCTAGAGAGTGGCAAGAACAGTGTCATCTGGAATGGTTTCCTTATGTCACATGTTCAGCCTGCATTTTTATTGAACTGTATTGTATTCCATACCCTTCAAATTTTGAACTCTTTTGTGTAAAAACAAAGAAGGAATTTTGATGTCTTGGCATTTATACGTTTTATTGATGAGAATATTTATTTTAAAGGCATGAGGTAACATCTTTGGTTGTATCAAAAAGAAATAAATATGATTTCTTAATCTCTTGCATGTTTTCTTTTAAGTAACCATGTTCAATGAAAGGTCTCTGAGCTGATTTGGAGATTTAAACAGTGAGAGAAATTCTTAATGTGTATGTGTGTGAATGAGTTTGTTAGGGGTTGGGTGGGGATTGGGGCGGGGAGAGCACCATCAATCTTTTTGATATTTTCATGCAATATGTGGACTCATTCCTCAGAAAAAAGCACAAAGGTATATGTATATACATGTTTTCATACTATTTCAGAAATCTCATGGGCCCCGTTAACTCTAGGTTAAGATCCACTGTCTTCATTTCAATGGTTTGTTAGCTCCTTCATATTCAGAATTTCACAGCAAAAGTGATTCATGTTTCACCATTTCATTTATGAATTTTATACAGGCAGCTCAATTAATGTACTATTTTCTCCATCAGTAAGATAGGCATCACCTGACCACTCAAAGCACTGTATTACTGTTTACATAGACAAATTGGTTTGCTGTTTCATCAACATCTATAGAAACTAGCAATCAGATTTACTGCATTCATTTCATGTCACAGACCAAATTAGTGACTTGTCCCAGAGTACACAACAGTAACTTAAATAAGTCAGTGTCTTCAGTTAGTTTGTAGAACTTAATTCTTTCAGGACAAGGGGAAGCCCTCATAGGACTTTTGATAACATTTCCCCCCTCATCTATGTTTTCTATACATTTAAAATTCTAGCCCCATCTGCTTGACTAAATCAATCATTATGTAATCTGTATTTGGATTTCTTTAAAATTGCATACAGCATCTAATTCTGTGCTTATGGAGAATGGTTCCCATTTGGCTACATAAATCAGTACCATTTATACAGATGAAGAAGAATGCTCTCTCCACTCATGTCAAATAAATACTTTTTGGAAGTACAGATATCTTTTATAATGACCTACAGAATTTCTTACAGAAATTTGGGAGGGGGCTATGATATATAAGCAAATAACTGGAAAGAACTTGTATTATCTTTTCACCAAGACAATTTTATTTTAACTGGAGTGACATTATCACATACAACCAAGAAAAAAATAGTCAAATATGTTTCTTAGTTGTGTAATTGCCTTGTTGTTGTTAGCTGTTGTTGTAGTTGGTACCGACTCATAGTGACCCTAGGCACAACAGAACAAAACACTGCCTGGTCCTGGGCCAACCTCACAATTGTTGCCAAACTTGAGCCCATTGATACTGCCACTTTACCAATTCATCTTGCTGGGGGTCTTCCTCTTTTTCTCTGACCTGCCACCTTACCAAACATGATATCCTTCTCCAGTGACTGGTTCCTCCTGACAGTATGTTCGAAGTAAGAGAGATGAAGTTTGGCCATCCTGGCCTTCAAGGAGCACTCTGGCTGCACTTCTTCCAACACAGATCTGTTTGTTCTTTTGGCAGCCCGTGGTACTTTCAATATTATCCTCCAACACAATAGTTCAAATGCATCAATTCTTCTATGGCCTTCCTTATTCACTGTCCAGCTTTCACATGCATATGAGGTTATTGAAAATACCATGGCTTGGGTCAGGTACATCTTAGTCCTCAAGCTAACATCTTTGCTCTTCAACACTTTAATAATGTCTTATGCAGCAGATTTGCCTAATGCATTATGTCATTTGATTTCTTGACTGCTGCTTCCATTAGTGTTGATGGTTGATCCAAGAAAAATGAAGTTCTTAACAAATTCAATCTGTCTCCATTGATAAGAATGTTGTTTATTGGTCCAGTGGTGAGAATTTTTGTTTTCTTTACATTGAGATGCAATCCATACTGAAGGCAGTGCTCTTTGATATTCATCAGTAAACGTTTTAAGTCCTCTTCACTTTCAGAAAGCAAGGTTGTATCAGTTGCATATTGCAGGTTGTTAATGAGTCTTCCTCTAATCCTGATGCCACGTTTTTCTTCATAGAACCCAGCTTCTCACATTATTTGCTCACCATATAGGTTGAATAAGTATGGTGAAAGAATACAACCCTGTCACACACCTTTCTTAATTTGAAACCATTCAGTGTTTCCATGTTTTGTTCAAACATCTGCCTCTTGGTCCACGAACAGATTCCTCATGAGCACAATTAATTTTTCAGGAATACTCATACTTCACAATGTTGTCCATAGTTTGCCATGATCTACACAATCAGCCTTTGCGTAGTCAATAAAGCACATGTAAACATCTTTCTGGTGTTCTTTGCTTTCAGCCAAGATCCACCGGACATCAGCAATGATATCCTTGGTTCCACATCCTCTTCTGAATCCAACTTGAAACTATGGAAGTTCTCTGTCAATGTATGCTTGCAGCCATTTCTGTATTACATTTAGTAAAACTTTTCTCACATGGGATATCAGAGACATCGTCTGATGATTTCTGAATTCCATTAAGTAACCTCTCCTTGGAATGGGTACAAATACAGATCTCTTCCAATCAGTTGGCCAGATAGTTGTCTTCCAAATTTCTTGGCATAGATGAGTGAGTGCCTCCTGTGCTGCTTCACTTTCTTGAAAGATTTCAATTTGTATTACATCAGTTCCTGGTGCCTTGTTCTTTGCCAATTCCTTCAATGCACCTTGGACTCCCTCCTTCAGAATCATTGGCTCTTGATCATATGCTACCTCTTGAAACAATTGAACATCAACCATATTTCCTTTTGTTATAGTAACTCTGCATGTTCCTTCCATCTTCTTTTGATGCTTTCTGCATTATTTAATAATTTGCCCAGAGAATCCTTCAATAACAAAAGTTGAGGCTTGATTTTCTTCAGCTCCCCCAGCTTGAAAAATGCTGAGTGTGTTCTTCACTTTTGGTTTTCTGACTCAAGATCTTTGCACATTTTTTTGTAATATTTGACTTTGTATTCCCAAGCTGACCTATGAAAATTTCTATTCAGCTCTTGTACTTCCTCATTTCTTCCATTTGCTTTAGCATCTCTTTGTGGGAGACCAAATTTCAGTATCTCTTCTGGCGTCCATTTTGACCTTTTCCTTCTTTCTTTTCTTCTTAATGACTTTTTGCTTTTTTCCTGTATGATGTTCTTGATGTCATCCCGCAACTCTTCTGGTCTTTGGTCTTCAGTGTTTAATGCATCAAATCTGTTCTTCAGATGATCTCTAAATTCAGGTGGGAT
>NW_006408537.1:23004588-23021439 GCF_000296735.1 Chrysochloris asiatica | reverse complement strand
CAGCAAATGAAGGTCCTGAGGGCTTTACTCTCATGGGCTTTATCCATTCACATCATCATGGTCAACTACTTTGAGGAGGCAGCTCTTCCCCAGTTGCATTTTGAGTGCCTTCCAACCTGAGGGGCTCATGTTCTGGCTCTATATCTGACAGTGTTTCTCTGCTATTCATAAGGTTTTCAGTGGTGGTGTAGTACCATAGTCATAATAAAATAAAATAAAAAACATTTTTGAAAGAACAGTTTATTCAACTGTTTTACAAATCTCAGATATATCTTAAAAGTCTGTACAAGCTTCACAGGTACAGTAAGCTATACTGGAAACAACCACTTACAAATAGATTATAGAAAACTGCATTCCAAATGGTGGGGACCATTCATTATAAATTTCAACTAAGTAAAAGAGTGTACAGCAGCAGAAGATATCGGGCTGAAAAATTGTAAACAAAGTACCCAGCAAAGAGGAAGTTATAAATATTGAATTAGGCCAAGTATACAGGCAATTCCTACTGTACAGTGAGATCTGTACCTAATTGTGTCTTTAAGTAGAACACGTAGGTAATTCAGAAGAGGTATATGCATTTTTTTTTTTTTTTAAAGTTTTTATTGTGAAAGTTTACAGGGCAGATCATCAGTTTTACATTCAACAAATCATATACTTTGTTTCATTACAATGATTATAATTCCCTCCATGTACCATCAGTTAAAAGTACTTCTCTCTAGGCATTTTAGCTCGTTTTCTTTTTAAACACTCAATCATATAATTTAAACCACTAAAGGACACATTCTGCAAGCCTGCCTCCTGGATTTAGAGTTTAGAGTCCTCGGCTACTCCTTCTCTCCAGGTACATGCATTCTTTCTTAGCCTTACTTTAATGTAAGAAAGGCGTCCTTGTGTAACACTATGGATTAATGCTCTGGACTGCAAAATCAGTTTGAATTGCAGAGTTGGCGGTTCATGCTCACCAGCTGCTCTTTGGAAACCCTGAACAGGGTCGCTGTGGATTGGAACCGACTCTATGGCATTTAACAACAATTAAGAGTGCAAAGCCTTTTCAGTGATCTAAAGGCTGCACATGTAGCAAGTGAAGGTGATTGATGAAGAATTTGTTGTGAGTAGGACTCCTGGTGTGGCACTATATGAGAAGTACTCAATAGCAATGTGGGCTTAAATTGCAAGGTCAGTGGTTCAAACTCTCCAGCTGCTTCTCAGAAACCCTATACAGAGTTGCTATGAGTCAAAAGCAACTTGACTGTATTTAACAACAATATGAAAGGAGCTTTCTGGAGTCCTGGTGTGACACTATTGGGTAAGCACTAGACTACTAACCACAAGGTTGGTGATTTAAACCCACAGTCACTCCTTGAAACCATATACAGGGTTGTTATGAGTCAGAACTGACTCCATGACACTTACCAACAACAAGAGGGGTTTTCTGGACTGTTTAACCACCAGGTCAGCAGTTCCAAACCATCAGCTGCTCTCTCTCTCTAAACAGACCCCCTGTGAGTCTAACTAACTCCATGTCACACAGCAAAGAGGTTGCTTTAAATTATTTCAAAGTGAAGGCAAATTTACATAACATTAAAGGGCAAGGAGGACTTGTAGGAGTCCTGGTGTATCCTTATAGGATTAGCACTAACCTGCTAGCCACAAGGTCAGTAGTTCAAACCCACCAACAACTGATCGAAGATAGGGTTGCTTTGAATCGGATCTGACTCCACAGCACTTAGAAACAATCATTGGACTTGTAAATCTGCATTTGTAACACACAGATTGCTTGTAACCCTTTGTTGTTGCTGTTAAGTGCCATCAAGTCAGTTCTGACTCATAGTGACCCTGTATAAGATTTCCAAGGAGCAGTTGGTGAATTTGAACTGCTGACCTTTTGATTTGCAGTGTATCGCTTTAGCAAAATAGAAATTGCTAAAACCTCCTTGAGGCTTTTAAACAGGTAGCCTGAAGCATCATCCAAGCCACTCACTGAGAGATGAGCATGTGAATAATTAAAGTTGATTCAAAACTGGCACGTTAATCCAGGGCAAATGATTTCAGATTTATTCCTAGTCAGTGCTTCTATGGTAGGGCATTGTATGTTTTTCATTCCAAACACCTGACAGGTTAGTTAAGAACGATGGAAATCACTTCCAGTATGAGCACCTAAGTTCAGACGTGATTGGGATAATTGACTTCCAGCTAACAGAGGAGCGTGGATGAATAGTGATCATATTTGTTATGTGATTGCTGTGAGGATGGATACTTTATATTTCAAGGTGACTAAACCAAAACTGTTATTTAAAAATATTATTAGTAAAATTTGATTTATTTGCAAGCGATAAAAAATTAATCTAAGTCCTTGCTTTAGAATATTGCCTATGAGTATATAATTTTTTTTTGCTATTATATTATCTTTTTAAGATGTAACGTCTGAATTTTAAAAACAAACTAATATTGGTGGAAAATCACTACAATCATATAAAATCCTTCTAAATGTCAAGAAAATTACTTTAACATGTTTTAAACAGGCTGGTAACCCTGACAAAAGGAATTGAAAAGCATTATTGAGAAAAAATTGCCAGCAAAGTAATAAATATCTTGCTGCTTGAAAATGGGTAATGGACACAATGGTTTTAAATATTTTTTTTTTTCAAGCATAATTGTTTTCATAAATATAAGCCCATTCCTTTTTATATCAGTGAAATTAATACTTTTTAATTGAGTCCTGGTGTGGTGCTATAGGATAAACTCTGGACTGCTAACCACAAGTTTGGTGGTTCAAACCTACCAGTCACTCCTTGGAAACCCTATATAAGGTTGCTATGAGTCAGAACTGACTTGACAGCATTTACCACAAACAACAATTGTATACTTAGACTTTTTAGTGAGCTTGTGACCTAGGACATGACAATTCAATGATTCTTGCTGTTAAGTGCTGTGGTCAGTTCTGAATCAGAGACCATGTATAGGGTTTCCAAGGAGTGGCTGCTGGGTTTGAACCACCAAACTTGTGGTTCAAATCTTGTGGTCCAGTATTTATCCTACATTGCCACACCAGGACTCCGTTAAGTAATTATGGCTTAGTAAATATTAAATCAAAATTGGTTATCTATGATAATGTGTGGCTATAAATCCACATATTCAAAGGCTCTTTTAAATGATTATCTACAGAAAATGTAATATACTGTTAGCTCTCTGAAGAAAGGGAATCCTGGTGTGATGCTGTGAGTTAATGTGCAGGTCTGAAAAGTTAGTTGAATTGCAAGATCGGCGGTTCAAGCTTACCTTGGAAAGCTATACATGGTCTCTATGAGTGGGAACCAACTTGATGACACTTAACAACAACTATGAAGAAGAGGATGCTGACTGATACTATTGATTATTCTTCACAGCTAGCAATTCATGTTAACTTTTCCCTTAATATGAGGCCTTTGTACTTGTTCTTGACTCCTAGTTATCTTAGAATAACTGTCAAGAAGACAAATGAGGAAAGAACTATTGGCTACAAGAAACTTTGTTTTTAAGCTTTATCTGAATTTGTCTTTTTCCTGAAAAAGGATAGATTTACAATATTCCTTGGAACAACTAGTTAATCAACTATATAAGGAAATCTGAAAATAAGAATAGTTAAGAACTGTATAAATAGTTTTCCAGTCTTAATAAGCTTACAAATTCCGTAGCATGTTCTAATTTAATTAATTTCTGTTAAGAAAACATGCTATGTATTTAATTATTGCCCATTGTCTTATCACTAATGTTTGAGGGCTCGTATTTCTGAGAAGAGTCAATTGTGACATTTATCTTCCTCAGACGCCTCTACAGCAATGAGTCTCAAATGTTTTAGTGAGATCATTTTGGGGACAAAAGTCTCTGACTTTTGTTTCTACTTATAATTCTTATCAGTCATGAAATTAGACCTTTTAAGAGATGACAGGGAGATGGGTTAAAATTTTAATTTTGTGAGTAGAGTATTTATTCATGTCATGAACAAAACCACAATTACCAGCACAATATAAACATGAACCTGGCCATAGATCATTTACAGTTACCTCAGACACCCACATGACTCACACTTGCAACTTGAGTGCATTTAGAAGATTCCTGTAGTTGAGATCTAGCAGAATGGAAGTGAAATGTGGAGCTTGAGAAACATACACACAAATGGTGAAGAGTAGGCATGATATTAATAACTGCACTTTAAAATTCTCAGATTTAGGGTCAAATCCTTTATTGCTGAGATAAGTGACAAAATCATTATCCATAATAAACATAGGAATCCAGGCCTCAAAGCATTATAGAATAAAATGTGTGCCATCCAACGTAACATGAGCAGGCTGAATGAACCCTTAAATAATTTGATGATATATGATAGAGAATGCACAAAATGGGAAAAATACATCTGAAAAATTATTT
The DNA here is from genome assembly GCF_000296735.1 of Chrysochloris asiatica. Taxonomy (NCBI): domain Eukaryota; kingdom Metazoa; phylum Chordata; class Mammalia; order Afrosoricida; family Chrysochloridae; genus Chrysochloris; species Chrysochloris asiatica. Next base: position 23,017,032 of record NW_006408537.1, on the reverse strand, counting down.
CAAAATAAATAGCTATAAAATATGCCATAATACAGTGTGAATTTAAATACATTATTACAGTGAAGAACACTTATCCTTAAAATATACTTTAAATAATACAGCAAATCAAAGGTTTGTAAAATAACCAGCATCTTTACACCAATAAGCATATGATGACTAAGAAACACACACACTTTGAATAAACTTAAATGCTATTTAACTACCTTTAAATTTAGTGACTTCTCCCACTGTATCAGTATTCTCCTTTGACAAACTCATGAAACAAGTAACCAATTCCTTCAGTTGTATTGTATATTGGACCTGAACTTGAATTTTGTTTTATACTGAGATTTTATTAAAGTTAGCTTTGGTCTTAGAAGCTGTCTCATCTTAAAGGTAAAGTCTCACTGTCCTGGGTCTACTTGCTGGAATGAGTTTTTAGGCAAGTTCTACTTGCCTGAATGAATTTTCTCTGGTGCTTCAATTTAACCAAATGGACCAGTCACTCTGCACGATTTTGTTGAGTGAAAGGGAATATAGTTCCCAATGGAGATGCCCATTTGTCCAATTTCCTGAGATTCCTAGTAGTTGAGTGACCTTAATTGAATAAACCTACTTTCATCAACTAATAAATTAATATAATTCATTGAGCTAGGTCACGCTGAAGTAATTAGGCATAAAAAAATGCAAATTCAATGACTTCCTGTCTCTCCACATCTTAGAAGCCTGTGTGAGCTCCATGAGAGGAGTTCATGCCTCAGCTCTAAACTCTTACAAAAGAACACTGGGAAACAATGGCACCAAATACTTGTCTGAGTTCTTCGGAAGTTGAGCGCAGATAACTACACCAATAATATAAGAACAAGAATTATGAACAAAACTACAAAACTATTCTGAGGAGTTACTGAAACAGTCTCAGCATAATTTAGAGATTTTCAACCTCAGAAAATTACCCAAACCAGACCAAACCCAACCAATGGCTGTCAAGTAAATTCTGATTCACAGTGATGCTGTATGACAGAGTAGAAGTACCCCATAGGTTTCCATGGCTGTACATCTTTATGGGAGCAAATCATCACATCTTTCTCAGATTCAAATGGCTCAACTTTTGGTTAGCAATAGAGTGCTTTAACCATGGTGCCACCAACACTCATTAGAATATTACCAATGTTGTTGTTGTTAAGGGCTGTTGAGTTGGTTTTGATTCATAGCGACCCTATAAAGGGTTTCCAAGGAGTGGCTAGTGGATGCAAACTGCCCACCTTCTGGCTAGCAAGTCCAGTGCTTACCCTACAGCGCCACACCAGGACAATGTTATGAAAAAGAAAAAAAGATGGTGTTTTGAAAAAGAGTTTACCTTATCTGACTTTTGTAAATACTGATGTATTTCTAGAAAAATATAATCATCATATAAATCTAATTATAGACTTTTACATACATTGAACAATACGGAGATCTAGATATTGTGTAAGTTTATAAATAGTCTACTGCTTGCCTGCCCAAAGAGAATATCTGTCTTGACAAAAGATCAGATCATTACTTAGAAGTTTTCATGTTAATCACTAAAATATGAGGGTAGTATGCAAATAATCAAAAGTTACAAGTAGTAAATTTGCAAGTTAACTCGGAATATATCAGTATATATTCCCATTGTAACAGTCAAGTAATCAGAAGTTATCGAATCTGCTTCATAAATAGTTACAATGAAGAAAAGCATAAGTTAAACAAGTGAACAAAACATAAATTAACATAACAAAATTATTTACAGAAGTAAAAAAAAGAAAGTGCAAAGGCAAGGGTCTGATTTAGTTGTCCACTAAACTATCTTGTATATCTTGAATCTGTTCAGTTTTTCTGAGTGAATGACTTTCAACACCATCTTGTGGACAAAAGGAGGTATATCACAGGTTCTCAACATGAGAAAGACGGCAGAAGAGATAAACCCAATTTAACTCATAATACATATTCATAAAAAGTTATTTGATAAACCAAACATCACATGACAATTTTTATAGATAACATATCTCAAGATAATTACTTAAGCTCCATAATGTAACAAGTGCCAAAATCTTTAAGTTTCAAAACATCTAAGTTTCAAAGAAATAAGCATATGGGGCTACTTTAAGCAAATAGCTTACTTTGATGACAAGGTGAACCATTTAAAATGTTATGACTGGTTGTGTTTCTATTATGTCTAAAAGTGGTAATGTCCACAGTAGGAAAGAATGATGAACACATTCATGAATTATTCTTCCGCTTATCTTTAGATTCTCCAAAGGTCATAAATATTAATTTAAGTCATACCTTCTTTACTTAGAAAGATTTCTATCTGAAAAGTGTTAATTAGTCTTAGTATAAAAGACTGGAATTCAAACATATGTGTATAGGGCAAACATTTTAATTATTAATGGCTGTGAAGGCCTATAATTATTTGGCATAACAGATGCTTCAAAAAATTTCATTTTTTCTTCCTTACTATGGACGTTGTTGTTATGTGCCGTGGAGTCGGTTCCGACCCATAGCGACCCTGCACAGGGTTTCCAAGGCTGTAAATCTTTACAGGAGCAGAACGCCTCATCTTTCTCCTGCGGAGCAGCTGGTAATTTTGAACTGCTGACCTTGCGGTTCGCAGCCTGATTCGTAACCACTACGTTACCAGAGCTCCATACTATGGACATTACATACTATGGACATTACAGATATATATATTGTTAATTTGTCAAATGTCATCGAGTCAGTTCTGACTCATGTGACCCTGTATAGGCTATTCAAGGTTGTAAATCTTTGTGGAAGCATAAAGCCTTATTGTTTTTCCAAACTGCTAAACCTGTGGTTTGCAGTTCAGTGCTTATCCTACGGAGCCACCGTGCTCCCTGATATCGAAATAGAAGTAAACAAATGTATTGGAATGGAATAAAATGGTACAAGAGATTTGTCAGCCTCAAAATTATTTAGGGGGAGAAATCCTACTCTATTTTGCTTAATTTCTTCTTATGAAAGGAATTAGGCAACTGCCAAATATCTACTTAAGTGATTGTTGTACTAGCTGGTACCAGCCTCTTTTCTGCCCTCTGTTGTGTATCACATGTACAAGATAAGGCAGGGAAAAGTAAGTGAAGGTAACTACTACAATGGCATGAGAGAGGTTTGTACTGTGTGGATATAGCCCTGTTTCTCTTAGCTATGTCAAGGGTAGATTTAGTATGTGTCCAAGTTAAGAAACAAAACAAAGTATCAACCATTTAGACAATTCTACTTTGTAATATGCGCCATATAACATTATATTTCCCTCTCCTCAATATCCATGAATAAATCCAAATCCTTGAAACAGGAATAAACCAAACACTATAGAAAGAAAATTATAAGAAGGAAGATTCTTAAATATATAATTTCTAAGAAAGTATACATAACATATTGAGTGGAATTAGATGTACAGAATTTAAAAAAGAAAATTGAATTGTTTTTTATGTATATGAAAGCATTAACTCCAAGAAAACAAAAAATGATACATTGCTAACAATTAGCAAAAACAGTTCATGAAAATATTAAAATGCTAAAATATTTAAAAATTAGCAAAGAGTCAAAAACATAAATAACCTATTAAGATGAAAAATAATCTTTGAAAACAAAATATTTCGCTTTCTGACAAACTCATGAAATTTCATATGAGTGGCATAGTGTAGAAGAATTGTAAGCTTTTAGGATTATAGTTAAATTAAAAATCAAGATATACATATAGCACCAGATTTTGTATCTATATACAGTTTTTTTTTGGATACTGTTATTTAGAAAGAAATGCACATATGAATTTCCAATTGTTTCAGTTTTAAACACAGCACCAATGTAGGTATTGCACAGGAAAGAAAATGAAGAAGAAAATCTAGAGTTAAAACACTTAAAAATAAATAAAATAAACTTGTAAAATAAAATAAATAAACTTGGAATAAAAAAAACCTCAGCATAAATCAATATGAAATAACTATAAAGTTGTATGCACAGCCATGTAGGACTACCGCTGACCAGCAGTTCATCTCTAATGAAAACCAGTTCAAATCATGGGTGCATTTGAACAAACACTGCCTTAATTTAGGCGTGCTCTCCAGACCAAACGCCGTTCACAGCTTTTTCCTATTTCAATGGGCTTGCCTTTCTACTCCATTGTTTTCAATTAACAAACAAAAACAATCATCTTATCCGACTTTAGCCAAATTGCAATCTGCACTGTTCTTTAAAGAGATGTGAACTCTTGTTTCACAGTATCCATGGGACTACCGCCTAGATTTCAGCAACATCCTTATGTGCAATATCCTAGAAAACCAGTTATTTTCAACCAATAGTTCCACAAAATAATGTATAGCTTGGCAATAAAAAGACCATTTAGGAATTTGGTTGGTGATTATTGTATCATCATTTGATTTCAGAGGAGTTGAAGTTTGCAGCACCTGTTGCTTCTGCCAGGCATGAGTGTTATCTCTTTGGTCTGAATGCTAGTTGCACAATCTGTTTCATGGCTTTCCTTCAATGCCCAGAACCTCTAGCTGAAGCCCCTGGAGAGATTTTACTCTCCTTTAGAACTTTTGGGCTTCACCCTCTGGGTATGCATGTGCTGATGCCACACACTTGTCTTCTAGGGCAAGGATTTATCTTTTCTAATTGCTACATATCCCATCCTTTGCTTATACTCTGAAAGCAATGAAACCAGAAGGATATTGGCTAAAGGACTCAAAGACCTTGGTAAATCATTGAAATTTCAAGAGTATCAATGATAGACGCCTTTCATCACCAAACACCTCTCAAGGAAAACAGCTTTCTGTTTCTCAAATGAGAAACTCCGTGAATGGGACTCCGAATGTTAAGACTCTTAAGGAACATGTGCTTATACAATCACTATTTGTGCCATCCTTTTCATTCAGTACCTATTCATGCCACTGGTGATTGCTTTGAATTGAACTCATTATACAAACACAGCAACATCATTTCAGTAGTTGGTAATGATGGTGTGCTTTTTTTGTTTTTGCTCTCTGATAGCATTGCATCAGAGGGTTTTTCCAAAACTTAAGTTGAAAAATGTTCTTATTGCCTGTCTGTTCCTCTGCATGAGTAAGATTAATGTAGGATGGTACATGAATTCTTAAACTATAAAAAGTAGTCAGAAACATTCAACAGGAGCAGCAAACTATTTTAAAATTTTGACAAAAAACTTTCAGCAAGGATAGTAATCTAAATATCAAGATAACTTCAAGAAAAATCTGAAAGTTTAAAATTCAGAAACCAAAGGCCAAACACATATTGATGAAACTATAAAACATAGATCATCATTCCGCTAAACCATAAGATGTAATTTCCTCTTGAAGAATTAATCATAAGACTTGCTTGTGTCTATCATATAAAATGCTGAATAAAAATTGTAGTAATGGTAAAACAAAACATATGGAATAAATTTGGGAAAACTGTAAAAAAATGTTGATATTGCAATTACTATTGTTGCTTTTAACATCTGGCCTACATTAAAACAAAGAGTCCACATATTATGAGACTTTGTCCGTATTAAGATAGCTTCAGTGGCAAGGAGGTATCACCAGGAATCAAGTCTTCTTCAGGTGTGGTGTTCATTGTCCACCGGTCCGCTGTCGTGCATGGGACACAGGATACAGGCAATCTTCTGGGTGACATCTTCCATTAGGGCCCTGGGGGCCCTGAGGACCTGGAGCACCTGGTGAACCTGGCACACCTGGGGCTAATGAAATAAAATACCTCATTAAAAGGCAGATCACATAGGGCCCTCCCTTTTCACTCCAACAAACACTGATCATTCTTACTTGACCTAAAGCAATGCATGAAAGCCGAAGAGGGGAAGGGATGGTCTCATTTTTAAAGTTTTGCTTGTGTTGTGGAGATAATACCACTATTACCTGAAGTCCCAGGAAGACCAGGACTCCCTGGTAGCCCAATTCCAGGTTCACCTCTTTCCCCCTTCTGTCCTCGGTAACCTAAATGAGAGGTATATAAACAGACAAAAAAAGTAAGAGTGTTCTATGGGAACAAAGGACATGCAAGAACCTTTTTCCTAGTCTTTGATGTTTATGGAATTCCTTTGCTTAACATAAATACACCCACTTCTCAGCAACATGGTGAAGTTCCAAGGTCCAGGTTGTTATGCGAAAATCAGCATTATGTGTTAATGGAGGATGGCCACATAAGATCATGAAATGAAGGATGACTAGATCATTACATAACTGCCAAACTACACTGTTACATAATTGTTACGTCACAACATGACTTAAGTGTCACTGAGAATCATGATCCAGTCAAGTTGACACATAAACCATCACAGCCAATGTTACCCTCATCTCGCATCCTGGCATTTATTACTGACAGATGTACCTCCTTAATGTACAAACTATTTGCGTAGTAGATTTTTTTTTTTTTAACCATTTTCATACATTGAAATGTTGGACAATGAGATGGTCACTAAGTGAGGAGGATGTGTAGTATGTTGTGACATGCCATCAAGTCGGTTCTGAGTCATAGCTACCCTGTGTAGGGTTTCCAAGAAGCAGCTGGTGGCTGTGATTTGCAGTCCAGTGCTGATTCTACAGCACCACACCATGTGTAGTATATTAGCTAAGTATTTTGCTGTTACCACATCTTAAATATACAACTCAAAACAGTCTAAGTGCAACAAAGATCTTAAAAATATGCAACAATTATGAAAAATTACAATTAGTCAAACTCTTAAAAGTGAGATTTTTGGTACTGACAATGAAAGCTCCCCCATTCAAATCAACCACTCATATGCTCTTTCAAATAGCTATGATAAACTGTGCATAATCCCTTTTCAGCAAGAGTACCAGTTAAAGGCTAGGTATGTTGTTGTTGTTTAGTGCCATTGAGTCAGTTCCAACACATAGCTACCCTGTACAGCGTTTCCAAGGAGTGGCTGGTGAGCTTAAACCACTGACCTTACAGTTCAAACTAACACCACAGTCTAGCGTATTAGTCCACAGTGACACACCAGGACGGCAGAGGCTAGATATAGGTGAAATCAAAGAATACTAAGCAAATACTGCCTAATTTAAAGACAAGATATTATGGTAACAGTAATCTGGACCTCAATCTTAGATAGAATTAAAGAGAATGAAAGGAACAAAAACATACGATTTAAATAAAAGCTAGTAAGAGTATGAGTATATGTAAATACAATCAGCTCAGGAGTCAGGAGAGGACAAATTGGGTCTTTGAACAAATTACTAATGATAGCACTGTATCCCTTTTAAGTAAAATAAAAAGAGTAGCCTCACACTTTCACATATAAGTTCATAATCACAAAGGATCAGGAGCTTTCAGATATTAGAAAATAGGAGATCTAAGGGAATCACTAAAAACCTCATTAATGTAACTCAATGAAATTAAGCAAAACAAACTAGGTTTGAAGTGCTGGGTATATTTTGAGATAAAGTCATTCTGAAGGAATCAGAATTCATTCGTGATTCTGCTTATTGTGTTATGGGTTAGAATCCTGTTATTGGGTGCCATGGGGTCAGTTCTGAGTCTCAGCAACTCTATGCACAACAGAAGGAAACCATTCTAGGTCCTGTACCATGGATACCATTGCTGCTGGCACTGTGCCAATCCAACTTGTTGGGAGCCTTCCTTTATTTTGATTACTCTCCACTTTACCAAGCATGATGTCCTTCTCCAGAGATGGTCCCTTCTAATAGCATGACCAAAGAACAAGAGATGAAATCTAACCATCCTGGCTTCTAAGGAGCATTCTGATTGCATTTCTTCCAACACAGATTTGTTTGTTCTCTGGAAGTCCACAGTACTTTTAATATTCTTCTCCAATACCATAACTCAAATGCATCAATTCTTCTATGATCTTCCTTATTCATTGTCCAACTTTCACATGCATAAATGAGTAATTGAAAATACCATGGCTTGGATTGTTGTTGTTGTTATGTGCTGTGGAGTCGGTTCCAACTCATAGCAACCCTGTACAGGGTTTCCAAGGCTGTAAATCTTTACGGGAGCAGAAAGCCTCATCTTTCTCCCGCGAAACAGCTGGTAGTTTTGAACTGCTGACCTTGGGGTTCACAGCCCATTCATAACCACTACCCTACCAGAGCTCCTTAAGCAAAGCATAGTTGTTGCAAAATTGTGGACATTTTTATTAAACAAAATATATATAAAGGGGATGCTGTTGCTACTTAGCATCTCCTCCATCTAGGTCTATATACTTCTGATATCTGAAAGCTCCTTCCTGATCCTTTGTGATTATGAACTTACATGTGGAAATGTCAGGCTACTCTTTTTTTTTACTTAAAAGGGATACAATGCCTGAGCCCATTTGCTGCTGCCACTGTGCTAATTCATCTCATTGGGGGTCTTCCTCTTTCTCTCCAATCTTCCACTTTCCCAGACATGATATCCTTCGCCAGGGATTAGTCCTCCTGATAATATGTCTGATATGAGAGGTAAAGTCTGGCAATCGTGGCTTCCAAGAAGCACTCTGGCTGTTATTTCTTCCAACACAGATCTTTTTATTCCTTTGGTAGTCCATGGTACTTTCAATATTCTCCTCCAACACAATAACTCAAATGCATCAATTCTTTTGTGATCTTCCTTATTCACTGTCCAACTTTTACATGCATGTGAGGTTATTGAAAATATCATGGCTTGAATCCGGCATACCTTAGTCCTCAAACTGACATCCTTGGTCTTCAACACTTTAAAGAGGTCTCATGCAGCAGATTTGCCCACTGAAATACAACATTTGAATTTTTGACTGCTGCTTCCATGAGTGTTGATGGTTGATCTGAGCAAAATGAAGTCTTTGATAGCTTCAATCTTTTATCCATTTATATGGATGTTGTTTATTGGTACAGTGGTGAGGATTTTTTCTTCTTCTTATTCTTTACATTGAGGTGCAACTCATACTGAAGGCTGTGGTCTTTGATAGTCATCAGTATTTTAAGTCCATTTCACTTTCAGCATGCAAGGTTGCACCATTTGCATATCTCAGGTTGTTAATGAGTCATCCTCCAATCCTGATCCCACATTTTTCTTCATATAATTCAGCAGACAGACTGAACAAGTATGGTAAAATAATACAGCCCTGGGGCACACCTTTCCTAATTTTAAACCATTTGGTGTTCCCTTGTTTTGTACAAACAACTAACTGGTTGTTAGTTGTTTGTCTATGTACAAACATAGACAATTGGTCTATGTACAGTGTCCTCATGAACACAATTAAGTGGTCCGTAATACTCATATTTCTCAATGTTGCACATATCTTGTCATGATCCACATAATCTTTGTGTAGTCAATAAAGCATAAGTGTGGTGCTATAGGATAAACACTCAACCTCAAAGTTGTTCTGAATTGCAAGGTTGGTGGTTCAAACTCACCAACTGCTCCTTGAAAATCCTATATAGGGTCACTGAGTTGGAACTGACTCAATGGCACAAAACAAAAACAGCAAAACATGTTTCTGGTATTCTCTGCTTTTAGCAAGGTCCATCTGACATCAGCAATGATATCCCTTGTTCCACATTCTCTTCTGAATCCGGCTTGAATCTCTGGTAGCTTTTGGATTATCTTTAGTAAAGCCTCTGGAATTTTTTATATTATTTTAAGTAAAACTTTACAAGCATGAGATATTAATGATATTGTCTGATGATTTCCACATTCCGTTGGTCACCTCTCTTTGGAATGGGCACAAATATGGTTCTGTACTACAAATAACAATGTAGTAACTACTTGCTATTAACAGATAAAGTCTGTGAATTGAACAAATACAAGAGAACTTTCTACTCTTAATTTTCCTGATAAGGGTCCAAGTGTATTCATTATGGAAACTAACCCAAAGCCTGAGTCAGTAATGCTAAATCTTCCATCACAGCATACCTACTTAATAGAACCAAGCTTTTATTCCTTTAAGACATGCATTGGGGTGGGGTGGGAGTGGTGGGGGGAAGAAAGGGCTATGTTGTTGTTAAATGCCCCCAATTGGTTCTGACTCATAGCGACTCTGTATAGGGTTTCTGAGGATTGGGTGGTGAGTTTGAACTGCTAATCTTATAGTTCAAACTGACCTTGAGGTTGAGTGCTTATCCTATGGTGCCACACCAGGACTCTGGTTATCACATTTGTTGCTGTTGTAAAGTGCCATCAAGTCGGTTCCAACCCATAGTGACCCTGTATAGGGTTTCTGAGGAGCAGCTTGTGAGCTTGAACTGCTGACCTTGCAGTTTAAACAGCTTTGCAGTCTAGCGCATTAACCCACAGCGCCACACCAGGACTCCATTAGGGGTGAGTTAATTAAATGTTGGACCAATTTTTCTTTGTTGTTGTTGTTAAGTACTGTTGAATCGGTTCTGACTCATAGGGTTTCCAATGAGCAGCTGGTGAATTAGGAACGTGCAACCTTGTGGTTCAAATCAACTTTTCAGTCCAGTGCCACATCAGGACCAAATACAGAAGGCTAATTTTTAAGTTGATAATTTTATATAGCCCATGAATGATGTTATTAATTTTGGCAGAAAAAAGATTTCCCACCCCTGCTTTAGGGTAAATCTCTCTTGATATTTGGTAAAAGCTGATCTATTTACAAATGTTGTTGTAAAGTGTCGTTGAATTGGATCCAACCCATAGTGACCCTGTATAGGGTTTCCGAGGCTGTAAATCTTTATGGGAGCAGAAAGCCTCATCTTTCTCCTGCGGAACAGTATTCAATACAAGTAGTATTGAACTGCTGACTTGAGGTTAGCAGCCCAACTTGTAACCATTACTCAAGGCTTATAAACACATGCATTTTCATGGATTATAAGTACACAGGATGAGTTTGATATCAGATAATGTAGGGAAATAGAAATAAATAAATGAACCAAAGCATCTAGAGGTACTTATCATTGATAAATCTTAGTGTTGGTATAGTATTTCAGGTGGTAGACTGTATTTATTTTAAGTAGGATTATTTCAGATTTGACTCCAGAGATTAGTTGATAAAAAATTTAAATCTATGAACGTACGTGCATGCTGGGTAAGTGAAGGTAGTAATGGGGATACTATTGGTATCTGGGGAGGGATAATTCTGCATGCATGTACTTGCTTACTTGCTACAACTGTTTAGTCTCCTGGTTGTGGTTAACTAATTGACAACAGTGCCCTTCTGTTACTTGGAAACACACTCACAACACCTCATATTTCCAAATGTCCCCACTGCTAACAAATTTGAAAGGCTAAATCTATACTAGCAGGATAAGCTACTGTATGGGTCATTGGCTTACAAATAACAAAAGCGTTTCCTTCATTACAACACAATGACAGTTAAACTTTAAAAGTTCAAACAAAGTACAACTACTCCCAATACTGTCCTTTAAAAACGGATGCAAGGCATTTGAAATGAGTTTACCCATTTTTCCTACTGCCCCACATCCACTCAAATTGTAGGGTTCTTTCTGAAATGGAAAGAGCTTTCGATGTCAGATCTATTCCTCAGGGTAACGATGAGCATGGGGAATCAGTTGTGTTTGGAACATGCTTGCATTGTAGGATAACTACTAGACTGCTAACCAGAAGGTTAGTAGTTCAAACCCACCAGCTGCTCTTTGGAAACCTATACAGGGTCAGTGTGAGTTGGAATCGACCCCTAAGAACTTAACAACAATCATAAAACTCAGCCAAGAGGGTAATGTCAGACGGGAAATGTTTTCTCTCATATTTGTATAAGGGAACCCCACCAGATCATGCTTCTTGGGGCCTCTTTGATCAAATGTGACACATTCTCCTCATCTGTGGAGCTTCAGCTCTGTGAGGCCAAGAAAGAACACCAATGAAAGTTCTCTTCTCAATACACAGTAGGGCAGAAATAATCAGAACCCATGGGATGTAAAAAATTCAAAACTATATGGGCATGCTTTTGAATAATAATAATAATAATAATAATAATAAAAAGATACCAATAATTACACTTTTAGAACTTGCTGTTGTTGTTAAGTGCCTTTGAGAATTTAGAAAATTGAAACTGTAGTGACTCAACTTATTCATAGTAGTCTCTATGATGAGTTCAAGATATTAAGGTGCTGAAAGAGGATCTACACATTTTCACTGTTAGAATCTTGGTAAAAGCACATCTCCCTTTCCAACTTGGAAGGCATAATTCTGATAGTCTTTTTTTTTTATATTGTGACTGGATTAATAGTTTACATGGGAGAACTTCAGCTTTACACTTATCGTATCGTATTTCATTTCATGGTTTTATTTCAATGATTACAATCCACTCCATGCATTCAACAGTATTGGTGTCTATTCCCTCTGTTTTGTTTTGTTTTTTTGATGTACACCAAAACATTCAGGAATACAATCATTTAAACACCCAAAGGACATATCCTGCAAGCCTGCTCCCTAGCTGCCAGCACATAGTCCCTCTCCCTCCATGAGTCTAGAGTGCCCAGCCACTCC